>NC_048900.1:7935104-8054000 GCF_011077185.1 Oxyura jamaicensis | reverse complement strand
GTAGATGGCTCAGAGCAATGCTGTAGGGCAGTGCATTTCTGCAGGAGAGGTTCTGCTTTCTCGTGGTGACACAAAGAGAAATGGAGCTCTGGCTGCTTGAAGCTGCCATCTTGTGCTGTGCTGAATGGATAAGTAAGGTCAGAGTAAATTGGCAGCCATAACGGAGCTTTTCTAGCAGCAAAAAAGGCTTGCTCATAAAGGCTATGTATAATAAGGCTTATGTGGAGAGATTTTAACACAAAACCAAACCAAACAACAGAAGAGATGCTCCTCCCAAGGGACTCTGCCAAAAGCTTCTTATTCAGAAGTACTGAGGGTCCCAACCCCAAGAAGTGGTCTGAGATATCAAGTTCCTTTTAGTGCCTGCAAAGCTGAAGCATTCGGAGTTACTCAGTGGTGTCTGTCCAAATGTGGCCTCTGGGATTTGAGGCTGTGTTCTGTGCCTGCCTTGCTCAGTATGCATCTCCACACTTCAATCTGATCGTGTTAAGTGTGCTTCTGCAGCAGCAGATATTTTCAGTGCTAACAGATATTTTTGATGTAACTGGCACTTGAAGTGACAAAGCTGATTTCTGTCATTGATTAACTGGATGGTTCTTGTTTTAATTGGCACTTATAAATTTGGACCTCTATAGTATAGATCTTAATGTTATTTGTGAAGTGTTGCTTTGACAGTAAACTTTCTACTAACATCTGTTTTTCCGTCTATCTGTACACACAGCTCTTCCATGCCAAAACATGCAAAAGGTGTTGCCTCTTTACACACGTGGAAAACAGCTGAACAGGACAGAGAGCTTACAGCACCCATCTCTTTGTTTCAGTCCTTACTGCTGTTTTCAGCTGTTGTGATTCACATTTTTTTTTTTTTTGGTTATTTCTTGTAGAAAAATGCAAAAGTTCTCATTGATTCGGTGTACTATTAACCATGGGTGCAAGTAGATCCTTTCCTGAGATGGAGAGTTCTTTCTCCTTTTACTAGAAAAGGAAGAAGTATCAGCAAATCAGCTTAGAATGGAAAACAAACAAACAAACCGACAAACTTATATATTTGCAATAGGACAAATAATTTCAGAAAATTAGCCACCTACATTTTTTGAGTCCTGAGCACTTTTGCTTTGCTTACATAGCAAGTTCACACCTGAATCTTTAATTCATTTTCTCCGTGAGCTTAAAATCAGGTGATGGAACACTTGTTAGCAGTGCATTATTGCTGTTCCTGGGAGAGCACACAGGCATATAGGGGAGATCAATCACAGTTTTAAAGTTGTCCATTTGGACATGTCAATGCATCCATTTAAACTTCCACTCTGGTAATTGACTATTTTTTTTCCTATGCCTTTTGCAAAGACACAGAGGGAGGTAGTGCCAGCAGGAAGCATGAGCTGGTTTCACAGTGCCCAGCTGGAGGGGCCAGTGCCCAGTGCTTTTGGAGTTCAGGACTTGTATAGTTCTCTCTAAAGGTTTCTGGTAGAGTCTTTTTCTTATGTTGGATATCTGAATAACAGAGCACGTGCACTGAGGTACCTTTAGCATGTGGCAGTAAACCACCGTATGGCTGGGGCTGGGTGGGGAGAGGAAGCAGAAGGGAAAAGGGATGCTGGAGGGCTTGTGCAGAAACTACTAGAGATGGGTGCCAGCATTTCTCAGATATTTACAAAAAAGAGCAGATAGTAAAATGGGATTTATCCTTGAGTTATGTGCACTTAATTGTCATTGGAGAGGAGGATGAGTGAAATACTTCACATGCTCTGGTGATACACTGGAAGGTTCTTAAATCTAGGTATATACATATATAGAAGTAATCGGCAATCACCAAAAGCACGATTAATTACCTTATGTGATAAGTGCTTGGTTTCTAGACAGTCTTATTTGGTGTATGGGTTTGGCAAGAAATAGGGAGACAGTTCTTTATATATGGTGAATCTAACTAAATTGTAATGAGTGGTTGAAATTCTGCTCTCAGTTGAACCAATCTAATAGGATTAGATTGGAATAATGGAAAATGTTATGGGAAGCAGAATCTGACTATCTTTGCAAACATTTAGCAATGTCTTACAACTAGAAATAGTTGGTGATACTATGGCTCACAATTACTACATTTAGCACAGGATTTGCAGGCAGGATTTAGCACAGGATTTTGCAGGGTGTCTTAAAAACAAAGACTGCCATTCAGCATATGGTTTCCAGATTTAAAATACAATTTCCTGAAGGCAAAAAGCCTGCTGGCTATAGTAAAATGCTTCTGAAATTTATATTCTTTTCAAACCAGTATCATATGCATGCATTCTTTTTAATCTGTCCCTTTTCCTGTGGTTTCTTTGGAAATAATTTTTAAATTCAAAGATTTCAAAGGCTGTGTTCAAATTTTGTATGGTGTCAGGCAATTGGAACAGAAACTAGGAAGCGTCAGCTTTCAGCTTATGTGATCCAGGTATCAAGGTTTTGGGGAGCAAAGCAAGAGTCATTTTAACAGAAGAATCTCTTTTTTTCCTCAAGTAGTCAAGACATTAAGAAGCAGGGCAAGAAACATTCCTTTTCAGTTGGTACATGTTCAGTCAGTAAACGCTAACATCAAGGTTTGTGTTTGTTTTCCTTGGGTGTTTGCATTCAATTTTCATGATCTCCAAATACCTAAGGACCATTTTTGCCTAACTAGAAGTGACGTGCAATAAGTGTTTGTACAAATGTCTGTCCAGCTTCTGACAGGAATATCTGCACGTTTTTTTTTTTATTATTATTATTATTTATTATTTTATTATTTTTTTATTTATTATTTATTAGAGCTTCCTCACCTAGGATAAATCTAACTATATGCATTAGCAACGTTTGGGTTTTCTCTATAGTATGTATAATCATGGAAATAGGCTTTTCATTGTTGGGCTTTTGTAAGTTTAATAAGAGCACTAATGTGAATTTGTAATATCTTGCTTTCTATTTGCTCACATTCTATGTAGCAAGCTGAAAAAGGTTTACATACATACGTGTATGACTTCAATAACAGCAGTTTAGTATTGTCATGAAGAGTCCTGGTTCATTAGCTGCATCTTTCCTACTGATGAAGTTATGTTCTGTTTCAGCTGGAACATGCTCAATTAGCAATATTACAAACGGTAGGAAGGCCTGATCAGCATATACAGCAGTGTTATCTGCAAACAGCCCAATTCAAAGGAGACTCATCACACAAGCCCCTACACTTATTTGTGATTTTGTTGTGCCTTACATTCCTCAGTTGCAGAAGTGTATGCTTGCTGAAGAAACTGAAGCATAACGAGGGTAGGCGCTGCCTTAGGCCATACAACAGAGCACTGATAACAGTGGGAATAGTCTCTCATGTTTTTATCCATTGTCAAATTTTGCGCTGAAAACGTAGCCTAAACCAAAGTTCACTGGTGTCAGAAGAAATAGTCTCATTGACTCTGACAGGTATTAATTGAGTTTTATGGTATAAGGCTCAGGCAGGATACACAACACCTTAGAGATTTAAAATGTTCACATTAAGAACAGAATGTATCCTCCAAACATCAGTTCATTTTCATAACTCAATCTCAACCTCTTTGTTTTTCCTTTAATATTAATTTCCAAAAAGACAATTAACCCCTCTGAAGCATTTGTGGGAATGCATAAGTGACTGCCAGATCAGTCACTTCTTGTAATTATGGCCTCCACTTCTATTACTGCTGCTTAAAAACAGACATTTAAACAAAAGAGGATTTCTTTTCGCCAAAAAGATTTTGTGCTACTAAATGCTTGCTTGTTTGTTTTGTCCTCCTTCTGATTAATACAGGCCTATCTCAGACAGAAAACTAGCAGCAACAATCATGGTTATAACACTGCATGATACATTAATCCAATCTTGAAGGTTACCCTTTCAGTTCAGCAGCTTCATTGACTTCTAGATAGTATCCATTTGTATTTCCAGGCATCGTGGAGATATTATTGTGGCCTAAAGTTTTAGACTGAAGGTTTGGAAGAATATATGACAATCTTAGCATTGATTTGGCATTCATTTTAGATAACAAACAAAAAACATTTGGAATACCTTGTATTTCATTCCTTTATAGTCTTTGCACCTAAGGAGAGTGAGGCATCAAGTCTCTGGAAAAAGCTTAATCATATACATATTTCTTTCTTATTTATTTATTTATTTATTTATTTGTTTGTTTGTTTGTTTATCTATTTATTTTTAACAGCTAGAACTGGGGGACTTCCAGAAGGAGTCCTGGAATTAGATGTCTCATATTCAGCTTCCTTCTCTGACACAGACTAGCTTTATACACATTGTTTAGCTTTTCAGTGCACCTGGTTGCCATTGGTGAAATAAAGGTAATGGATCCAAATCAGATCAAGCAAGTAGTTGACTTTAAGCCCATGAGTGCAAAGGCTTAAAGATTTTACTATATAAAGACCAATACGACTGATCTCAGGGAGTTATAAAACTAAGGAACATTTTTATGAAGGGTTCTGGGACCTTCAACTCCTTGCACTTGAACTCTGGAATTTGAGAAGCGTTATTATTAGCTGTGGAAGTTATTCTCTCATCTGATTCTGAGATGCCTTTTATCTATTTAAAAGCAATAAAATATTATGATAAGTAACTTGCTTAAAAGCAATTTGATTTCTGTAATTTATTAAGGACTGCTTGAAGTGTTCAGCAACTCAGTGACTTATACCTTTTTACTATTTTAAGAAAGTAGAAAAATGTCATTTGCATATTTAGATGTTTAAACTTTGTAAATTAAAACCTACAAAATAGCTCAAAAGGGTTAACAAAACTCTTCATGTAGAACTGCCTAAAAGGATTAACAAATCTCGCCTTGTGTTTGCTCTCTATTAGAGCAAAGGCAGAAAACACTGTTAAGTGTACTTCTGTAATCATGTATATTATTGAACAGCTATCGGTTGGTACAGTGTTTGGGAATAAAAAAATCCTTGACAAAGCTAAGCAAAAGGGCAGGTACTTTACTCCAAAGAAAAAAAAAAACAACTATCTGTCTCCTCACAAAATCATTTTCAAGGACATAAAAACTTCAGTCCCAAATGGAAGTATTTTATTAGGCTGCTAAACTTCTCAAGTTTTCTGCAGAATTTTCAATTTTAGACTTAACTTCCTTTAAAAAAGCTCCAATCTATGTTGGATTCTTGAGCTAATTTTTAGTTTTAATTTTCTGTGATCGCATTCTCTTCCAAGGAAATAGAATAAGGTACAGACAGAATAAGAGTAATGAGGTTCTAATTCCTCTTTCAGAAGATCAGTTTGTTGGCACTCATATTGCATATTGCCAAATGCCTTGAGATGTCCTACAGGGCCTGGCAGAATTGTTCAGAAAACAGTGTTATCCATGAAAAATCACTTAACAAATGTATTTATTTTTGTTTTTATATGTGTTCAGGAGCACATTAATATGAGGTCTTGAATTTAATTATAAGAGCATGCCTCCCCCACCCCCCCCTCTTTTTTTTTTTTTTTTCCAAGACCGTATTCAACAGGACCATTTTCTAGTGCTTTCACTTCCTATCCACCTACTGGAAAAAGTAAACAGGGAAACAGTCCTGCTCCCAGGAGTGTCCAGACCGCTTAAGTGTTACTTCATGGAGATGTGTAATGTGTGTCAGTGTAATTCTAGATGATGGTAGGTATCTCTACTGGGTCCTGTAAAATTAGAAAAAGGTGTTTGGATACCCTCAGCTTCATAGTAACTTCAAGTTAAACTTGATTAGATCTGGAATCACCATCAGGAAATGTTAAAGGTACGGGTTGTCAGCTCTTTACAGTCTATTATGCACAAGAATGTAATTGCAATAAGAGAAGCTATAAGCAAGGGAGTTGTGTGAGGAGAAAGGGATCTAATTCAATATAAATGCTCCTGTAAATGGTTGGAAAGCAACATACAGAGATTAAACAAGTGGCAGAATGTCTCATTTTTCATTCTGCTCAAATAACTCTATATTGTGAATTGTCAGGGGTAGGAAGTTCAGCCAGGAAGTTCTTTTTGATGGAAGAGGTACTAGAGGTATAACACAGAAGAATATACACTCCAAGGTGCTTATGAAAGTGAAGGAATTTCACATCATATTTCTACAGTATGGCTTTCTCACTTGTGACACACTGGCAGGTATACCCAATGCTAATATTAACTAATAACACTACCCTAACATAAAGCAGTTGTGTTTCATTTATAGGCATTGTTTTGAAGAGTCTATGATCTCTGCACATTTTTCATTTTCATTAATATGAACTTAGTAGATCTGCAATAAGGAAAAGAATGATTGCTGAAATGAAGTTTTGCAATATTGAGTTCCTGGGTCAAGTCAGAGCTTGCTGAAAATCGGTGGTATTTTTCCTTTCTAGTGATAGGTACAATCTTCAAGCCTAATGGCCTGGAGAGCATTCCCATCTCACTCTTTTTTAAGGATATTCATGCTGCTCAAAATACAAGCTGCTTTCCACTGGTTCTATTCCAGTCTACTCAGTCTTTTCTGAAAGTGTCTGATGTGGATGGGTGATGCCACTGGGTTTGGGAGGCATATATAATTTTATGGGGAGGGAGGATTTTATTGAGCACTGATGGAAAAGTTATAAATTCATCATTTTATTATTATTTTGAAAAAAATAAATAGCTTTAAGGAGAGAGAGAACAAACTTTGAAATGCTAAAACTGAAATGTATGTTAGAAAGAGTATTTCTTCTGGTAGGGAACAATAAGGGACCAGAATTGCTCTAGAGTGGTTGTAGAATGGCTATACAACCAGACTTAGGTACAAAAATACTTTTTTTTTCTTTTTTTTTTTTTTTTCTTTGAATTAGAAAACAACACGTTAAAATACATTTGTCTCAATTATATTTTATATATAATATTTCAGGGCCCTCCCATTTGAAATGCTTTATCTTTACTTTGTACAATATTTGCAGTACTCATAAATTTTTAGCCCATAGTAATCTGAGTCATGCATGCAATTATGAACAGATGTGTTGTTTGAATTGGAGCATAAAATACCAAGGGATAAAGTTGTTTGTGTGATGAATACGGTTAAGGCTTGATAATGCTGTCATGAACTTTTCAATCTCCTTTTGTCACAGTTTTAAAATTCAGTGAAGAATAAGAAATAATAATAGCAATAAATTAGAAATATAGAGAGAATGTCTCAGAAATGTTGCTGTAATGGAAATGCCTTATCCACAGTAGGGATCCACTTTATCTCCACTTGCTTACCAGCCCTCTCAGCTAGCAGACACATTTTTTATTGGAGACATCACAAATTGAGTGAGGAGTGACTGTTCCTATCTATATATATGAACAAGACTGACATATCCCTCCTGTGCAGTCTCTTAGAGGTAAGACATGTTTGTGATTCATAGGGAGAAAACCTGGGACATGGACTTTGTGAAGTTATATTGGGGAGTAAATGTCTTACAGGGATGGAGTACTAGAGATACAATGCTACATACATACTGAAGTCCGATTCTGTTTAGCAAAGTGCTTTGGACATGTATTCAAATTCTTTTTCCCTTCAGTGAGACATTATGCTTTGTAAACTAAATAAACCACGGCACACAGTGACTAACAGATGCAAAGTTCTTTCTCTGCCACTAGAAGATGAAAGCAAGATTCCTTCCATTAAACACAGGCAGTTTTGCCTCTTTAGTGGCAACAGGCAGTGGCAATAAGGTAACAGACAGAACAGGATCGATCCTGTTTGCTCACCATTGCAAATCTGTTATGCATTAATGACTTAAAGGCAATGGTCCTTGCAAAGACAGGGGCCCTATGAGAATTATTAGCAATAAAGACTGGTGCTTTACCACTCTCCTGGTAATAACACAATTATTCTTGGTCAGGAACTGCTAAGTTTCTTGTGATTCTGCTGCTTTTGTGTTCTCATTCTATTTATTTGCTGTTCAGTTTCAGGAAGGGTCTAGCAAGGAATGTTTTGCTGTTAATAAAATGCATTTATTGAGTGTTCTAGTGGGTCATCCTAATCTGAAGAAAGTAAGCTGCTCCCTATTATGCAATAAGCTTGTGAGTATTATGTATAAAAAGACAGAAAAAAGATGAGTTGGGCATTAACTTATTAAACTGCAACTAATAAGCATTTATGCAATGGTCCTTTTAAATACGAGTCATGCCCCATTTAAAATCTAACTGAAATTATAGCACATTTCATTAAGAAAGATAATTACCAGTTCATTCCTATCTAAAAAATTAAGTATATATTACAACATGTTTAAAATCTACCTTGACATTTAGAAGGTAAATACAGCTTGTGTGCTGTTAGCAAAAGAAACAAACAAAACACCAGAGGGTATACAATCTTTTTCCAGTTTTCATGATTAGGGTCAAAGAAGGGAAAATTAAATATATATAGATTTATTTTTCAGCATCACAGTAGAATTTCCTACAAATCTTATGTTAAATAATAGAAAGTAAGGAGTGAGCCAGTAGTGTTATCTAACTGGTAGAACCTCTCTGTCTTCAGAAGGTCCACGTTAGTTTACAGTAACTAATGACTAGCTTAATTGCTTGTTTTGTTTCACTTACATGGTTAAATTAGGCTGGAAAACTTTTTAAAGGATACAGATGGAGTAATGTAGTGTTTTTAAAGAAACATACAACATGACATTAGCGACATTCCTACTTTAATTTAAATGCTGTTGGCATGTAAGCTCTTCTTTGTGGAAAATTTCCAACTAAATATTTCTTCAAACTTTCAGTTTGCCATTTCTACCAGAAGCAGAAACAACCTTGAAGCAGAAAACTCTGAGTCCTTATCAGTACCAACTTGCATCAAGCTAGCATTGTTTTAGATGCACACTCCATCATATATCACCACATCTCCTGCGGACTACATATGTCCAGTTATTGGCAGGTTTTTCCATATGCTCTAGCCTTTTAAAATGATCCAATGACACAGAGAGATCAAAATGGCCACTGAACTAAGCCCAGAGAAATCAAGGGAATCGTGGCTGTAGTGAACCTGGCCTGCGGGAATTTGGAAGTTTATAGCCACGGGCTGCAGAGGTCTTAAAAACCTTGGCAGTAGTTAAGACTGAGATCCAATCTGCCAAGGTTTATGGGAACAAGCTTGAATAGCAAAGGTGCTTTTCCATTCCAACAACTAGAAAATTGTCATTGCAATACTACAACCTTTTAAAATTATTTGTTGTGTGTGTGATAAGAGTGACAAAGGAAGGAGGAGAAAGTCAAGACTGGAAGTTATGCCCTCTGCCTTCAAGTTGGTTGCTCTGAGATAACAAGAGATGAAAGTCATTTGCTGGTGGAGAGGCAGAAAGATTTTTTTGTTTCCCCTGGCATTTAAGAACTAAGATAGCAGAAGAGATTGGTAAGAGAGCAGAGGCAAATGTAATCAAATCTCCTTATAAACATTTACAAAAGTCCAAAGGAAAGGACTTGTGGTTTGGAAAGGTAAGTGCTTTGGTGATATTCAGTGATATAAGCTTGAAAAAAGAGAATTTAATACCTATTTTTCTGCTTATCACTGAGTTCCTACAGTGCATATAGAATTTTTTTTTTCCACTTTAAACAAGGTTGTCTTGCTGTAAACAAGTTGTGGCATGAAAATGAAGTAAGGTGGAAAATGTGGTGAATTAGGTATGTGACTTGACTTCGTAGTTTTCTGCAGCTTTAATAAAACTTCTGAACCTGGTCAAGACAGAAGAATTTGTGTTAAAGTCTTTTGTGAGCTGGATAAATTCTTTAATTAAAGGTGAGACTTTCTTAGTCAAGCTGTGAAGGAGATGCAAGACTGTAAATGTGAAATTTCCCCAGTAACTAATTTCTCTCTCATTTAGCTAGAAACAGACACATAAGGGAATATGTAAATGTTTGGAGAAATCTATACAGTAATTGCTTGAACTATACCCCAAAGTTGCACTGACATATTAAACATCAAAAGTCATTTGCAATTTGGGCTTGTTGAACAAAATAATCCAAACTGGCAAATGGAATGTTTCTGTGAAATTGTTCAACAATACGGGCAAATATTGCAGTTCAACAATACTGCAAACCTATTTCTGCACCTTAAGCCTCCCTCTGTCTCTGACCCTATCTCATTTCCTCACGTGAGTAGGGCAGCACAAGATATGGAAAGAAAATGGGAATGCAGTTTTAGAGTTGGTTTAAATAAAACCTAATTGACTTTAAAGGGTGAAAATTACAAAGTAGTAAAGATGTTGGTGATGCTGGTTTGCTTGTAAACGCTGTTAGGTCTGTTGAAAAATGTTCTGAAAATATTTTGTCCTGTTGTAAGTTTCCAGGAAAATGAGCAAACATGAAGTTTATTTAATTAGGAAAATAAAACTTACATGAAAAAAAATCTGCAATTTTTTTTTTCCCTTTAGTTTGAATGAAAATGTTTTATTTACACAGTTTTGGTCAAAAGTTAACATGTTTCTACTGACAGTTCTTTCTCAAATGGCCCATGGCAAAAAGAAAATGAAAGAGAATGTATCTTGCCTCCAGCTTTTATCTGGGTGCCTGGGAGCACGATGTATTTGCTAGAAACTTGACATTAAGCCTAATTTAACTGTCAGGATGGAGGGTGGGATGGTGAGACCAGGCAGCAGTAAGCTGGATCCTGATGCTAGGCCAGTGGGCTCCTCTCCTCTCAGCACCTCTCCAGCTCTGCGTCTTGTCACCATGGACCTGCCTGGCCATCAGTGGGACAAAACGGAATGTACTCCTCGCCCAGGGCTGGTGCTGCTCGCCTCGCTCGAGGGCTGTGGGACTGCTTCCCTGCATCTGCTCTGCTGGTAGGGACACTGCCTCGCTGTCACCATTGGCTCCCAGCTTCCCTCCCCTTGCAGCCCATGCTGTGCCCTGACACAGGCTGCTAGGGGAGTGAAAATCTGGACAATTTGTACTTGCTAGGGACAAAATTACCTAGGGAAGATAGCTAGACTTTTTAGCTATATTAAAAAAAAAGAAAAGAATAAAATGTGCCTTCAAATAAGCGTTTCACAGACATCTATTTTGAGCAGCTTAACTGAACTAGTGCTAAGTCAGGGTGAACAGTCAGAAGCATGAGACACGTTCACCCACTTCTGGTATCTCTTGGAAGCTTCAGAGAAAAAAGGGGGAAATGAAGTGACTTCATTTCATTTGCAAGAGCCTTTGCAACTGTCTTGAAAAAAAAATGCTAGTCTAAAAGCCTAGGAATTAGTGTGGGAGTTCAGAGGCTTGAATTTTAATTCTGTTATTGTCTTCCTCTGTGATCTGCAGCTCATTTTAAATATTTAGTCCTCACCCACACGGCCTTGACCACGCACCTGTTTTCATATACGTGTCTGTACATGGATGTGTTTGTGAAGCTACCCTAACTTGCAGTTTGGAAATATTCTGGTTTTCCTGCAACAAACGGGTTCTTTGGGGCCTGATGCTGGTGTTTTCTAGGAAAGAAATACTACTTGTTCACTTTACAGAAGGTTTTGTCATTAAGGATTTTTATAATTTGAGGGAGAAATACCAATACGAGAAAGGTCATTCCCTTTAGATAAATTTCCTACTTTTAAACAGGCTTTAAATATTAAATTATTATTGGTATATTTAGTAGCTCTTTCTGACCAGCATCTAAAGTAATTGTGAAGTTAGCAAGAAAATGAATCTACAGTTGTTTAATGTATTCAGCAGCGAAATTAATACAACGGCAGTTGTCGGATAATTTGAACATTGAATTTATAGGAGTAATTTTAATTTACATCAAGCACTGCAGGCAATTTTTACACATCAATTTGCATTTCACTGATTATATTCAGCTGAGGCAAAATGGTGGCTTTTAAAAAAGTTGCTTTTATTCCAATATGTTTAATGCAACATTGCAGGGACTGTGGAAAGAAGATATTCTTTCTGATGCATTTTAAAAACTAAAGTTTTCAAGGAAAAGAACAGTTTAACAGCACTTCATTTGATTCAACTAGAAATGTAATTAATTCTGTTTGTATCCCACAGACAGTGTGTGAACACTCCTGATGTTTATTTTGCATTTTTAAACTGCTGCTCACTTTGTTAATTGTGAACTAGAATGAAAAGCTCCATCTACAATACAACAAAAATGGTCTGTGGTGTTTGACTTTGCACTTAAAGTGCCAACCTTTTAGTACTGAATACATTAATGTTTGAAAATGATGGATGGATGGAAATAAAGAAATCAAAATTATTGATAGTTTGTTAGAAAAAGATTCAGATAAAGTATTGCCCAACAGCTCTGTTAAGACACACCATGATAACATAGGTAATCAGATGCTCGATGTACATCTGGTGGAAGTTGGTGTACTTTCATTTAAGTCAGTGTTAATGGTGAGGAGCTCAGTATCTTAATATTGTCATGGTCCCCAAAAATCAGTGTCTCCATATTGCAAGCACATGTGCATATGCAAACATAGGAAGTATAAAACATTGTAAAAGTTACAGGGATTTTATTGAACCTTTCCAGATGATGATGTACTTCTTTTTAATTGGAAGAATTCCAAGGTATGTATTTCCAGTTAGCTCTCAGAATACACGTAGTTGGCCTTTTCATTTAAAATCGGCACCTGGGCTGTATTACTGCAGTTATTGATGTGTATCTTACAAATGAGGCCTACTTCATGGTATTGGATGACTTGATAACGAACATTTGCTTTTCACTTTGAAGCCCAAACCACCAAAATATCTTAAGGCAATTGTATTTGACACATGGAGCTCTGCCTTTAGCCACGCTGTAAAATCCTTCCCTCTGAATCCGTCTAGGACTCTGGGCAGACTCTCCTGTAGAGAGAGACCAGTGTGAAGGCAGAAGAGGCTGTCATCTTCTAGGACATATGTACTTCCATGGCAGCCTTGGCAGGACAGCATGAAGAAAATCTCATCAGTACTTAGTCAAGTTTGTCTCAAGACCAAAGTGCATCCCATATTCAATGCATCCATGTGTTTTTCTTTGTGTAGCTCGTAGCTAGACAAGCTGTGCTCTGTATGATTAATGCTTCTTTCCCAGCATGCCAACAACTGAACGTGAATTTAGGTACAGCACTTTTCAAGTTTCATTTTAGTGGTCGTAACTGTGTTTTATTTTATCTGAATTATGTGCTTCTCAGCACCCCTAATTAAAATGCACCGCTGAGAGGGTTTCTTATTTATATCATCCACTCCCATCTAGACACAAAAATCCTTGATACCCATTCATATAAAAATATTATATTTCTATCCATAGTGAAATGGAGCCATAGTGAAAACAAATGCTCAAGGACACACACCATGTTCAAGACAGCATAAATAACAGAGTTACCTGTGAAATAAATTTTACAGTCTCCAAAATTGTACGTGCTCAATTTGTCTATGTGAAACAATGGTAGCTTACATATTCTCATTTGCCACTTGTCCACTCCAGTGATCCTCTGTGGTAAAAGCAGCATTAAAACGAGAATGATTTCTGTTTATATCTTTGGTTCTTTGAAGACAATGCAGTTATACAAGCACTATCTTCTATTTTGTAACTTTATTCACAAATACTTTTTTTTTTCTTTTTCCTTTTTTTTTTTTTTTTTTTTTTTTTTCTGTGTTCTATGGAAGTCTTGTTTTTTTTGTGTTGTGTACGGGGCTGTCCAGGTAAGCAGAATACAAAATGCTTGACTCCTCTATACCTAATAAATTTTTTTTCATCCAATTTTCTATCTTGGCTAAAGAAGGTAAAAGAAGTAAAAGAAGTCCTGCAATAAAACCAGTCCTATAATGTCTGGGTTCCTACATACTGATAGGCTGTCGTTTATCATTCTCTCTTTGTTTATAGTCCCTTAGTCAGTTTCCAGTTCGTGCTCATCAACAAATCAATATGAGTGACTTCTTATAAGGGAGATTATTTGGCACATACTTTGATTTACTTTAATCTACTGAACTGTATGTCATTCTGAACTACTATATACCTTTCATCCACTAACTTATAGAATTATTGTAGGAATGTGTGATGTAGTTTTCATAGCAATGTTTTCTGGAAATACATGTTCTGTAGTCTGTAGCTCTGATACTGGTAATGCACACATAGTTTTGAAACTGCCTGGGTTTTTAAGTCCAGCATTCAAGTTGGAGGGAACTGCTAGGGTTATGAAATTTTGTGATTTTGAAGTTTGTATTTGTTTTGAACTCAAATAATTTAAAAAAATTTTTCTCTTAAAGAACAAATATATCTATTTTAACATTTAGCTTTTTCTCAGGCAGAAATGCAAAGTACAGAATTTTCAAGAGAAAATTCTTCTATCTTTCAGAAACATTTTCTGCTGTGTGGTTTGGGCACCACATGTTCTGAAGAAATAGATAGTTGGACTGCCTGCCCTGAAGTGGCGAATTCCTGAGCTTGTACTACCTGAGATAATTCCCTGGCTGAAAAGGTAAATAAAAATAACATATTTCTAAATATATTATGATTTGTCGACTTTTAGGTTTTTGTATTCTCAAAGATAGGAATACTAAATAAATGTGTGGTAAACTTTTCCACTTCTACCCCAATTCTCTCAGTTTTCTTCTGATCTCACAAAACTTTTCCTGGACCTGTTCTTGACTATTCATAAGATATCACATTTGACCTCACCCTTTATTCAGTTCTAACTTCTGTCCCAGCCTTTCTATATTCAGTCCAGACTCATTCAGATGACTCTCTTACCCCTTACACTAGACTCCCTCCTCTCAGATAAAACCCCACTCCCTAGGATGCTGATAGCCTATCACCCTTATCTCAGGTCCCCGCTGCATCTAGCGCTTTTTCTTCACACAAACCTGATAAGGAGATCAATAGCTCTTCTTACTTTGCTGTGCTTCTTTCTGCTGAGTATATGCATTGCCTCCAGCACTGCAATTAATACCTCTGGAGTTCAGAGGAAATACTATTTCCAGCTTCCTCTGAGGGAAAGCTGTTAGAGAAAACATGGACCAGAGTCTCTAATTTTTCTTGAGGTTTTTATTTAGCAAGTAAACCAGGGATTGCTCGCTCACTCACTCACTAGAACAGGGCAGCGTGGCCTTATTTTAAATTAGTTATAGGCACTATCATGTTTGCAGTATTTCCTGAAAGAGGTGTCTATTATTTCTCTTCCTTCGTTTGCTTTCATGGTTCTTTCTTGCTGTTTGTTGTCAAGTCTTTCCATCAACACAATGAAAGAACCTGATTAGTTTTTTTGTTAAAGAAATAATGTAACTCACCCAGTGAAACAATTTCTGAATAAAAAACAGTCTTTCTGGTTGTAAATAGATTACTATTTTCACAGAGGAAAATAAGTTTTCTTAGAGGAAGGGTCAAACTTTTCAATATATTACTTTGACGATGTCATTACAGTATAATAGATTTTATTACCAGCCATATAAACAGTGCATGAATCTTCTGTAAAACTTATCAGCTATAAATTAATTCCAGTAACAGGAGACCGTTTTTGGTAGAATAGTAGCTCGTAATTGCCTTCCAGGAGTGCATGGTGAATTAGAAAGTGATACTGGAATTTTACATCTCGCTCTTGGGCTCTAGTATTTGTTTTGTTTACTACGATACTGGTATTTCAGTTCACAGAAATGAATGCAAAATTATAAACATTTTGACTCAGTTTTACAAAACTAGCGATCATTAACATTTTGTTGGTCACATGGAAAAAGAGGTTGCATATCTTACCTTTACTTGTATTCAGAATGGTTTTCTTAATACCTATAAGAACTGCATGTAAAATAAACACTTCGAAGATCCAGTTCATAAATATAGAAATGATTAAAAAAATGAAATTGTTCAATACATGAAGCTGTTTGCATTAACCAAAAGTTATGGTTTGGTTTGTGAGTGTGAGACGGGGTTAATATAGGCATGCATTTGTGCCTTTCTTTAGTTGTGTATCCATTTAACTTTCTAGCAATTTTAAAATGATAAATAACAACACTTTAAAAGAGACACCTGAGGTAAGTCTTTAGGGATATAAATATATATATATTTTTTATATAGGTATGAAATAGGTTTTTTATAGGTATGAAATTTGTAATGATTAAGACTGCATACTGTTGTTTCTGAGGTCTTTGCAGCATTTTCCTTCTGCAAATAATGTCCTATGTTTCTCTACCACCAAATGCAATAAGAAATTTATGTGCAGCAATTGGACCTAAACAAATAAGGAGTAAGTAAAATCTTCTGACAGATAGTAGCAAGCTGTGTTTATTCACAACAGGCTGTAAATTTTAGCTCCGATCCCTCCTCAGGATCAGCTCCAGTTATGTCAACAATACGGGCAGCAGTTATGGCAGCAGTTTTTGGGCCCCCAAGGCAGTTATGAGTGCTTTACTCAGTATGGATCCCAGACCACAGGAAATACAGTTGCATGTTCAGCACCCAAATTCACAGGTCTTAATTCTGAAGAATTTTTTGCTCACCAGGCTCTTTAGCAGTCAAACTGAACTAACAAAACATGCTTATTACTTCTCTGATATTTACTGAGACATTGGAAAAGACTGGAAAAATAATGATTCTGAAAAAAGCAAATCACCCTCACTTCAGTCTTGATTTGACTCAGCTTACTTCAAACTTGAATTTGGCCTGCAAATATTGATGTATTTGATGCTGCTTATACATAGTGCACAGGCCTCTGGGCAGAACACGTCCGTCTGTGTGAAATGATGCCGTGCTGCTCTTCATCTGTCCTCTATGACTGATTTGTTCTGTGAAACAGTACAGAATTGAATAGTACTTTCAGATTTATAATCACTGAAGTGCCTCAGTTGTACTGGATTACATTCTATTAGACATGTGTAATTCTTTGGGACTTAGAATGGAACAGAGAAAGCTACATACCAATAGTGCTTATACTGCCTTGTGAGTATTCAATACGGGGAGTGTGTACATTGAAAAAGCTTTTCTGCAATTTTAAATAAGGAGAGAGAGGAAAACAAACACAATATTTAAAACATTTCAAATGCCAAGGCTCTTTCAAAGTGTCTGGCAACTCTTCCTGAACCTGAGAAGTTGAAATTTAGCCGCATAAATGAATGCTAACCAACTAGTCTCCTCCCTGGCTGTGTGGTTTCTATCGAGTTTTACAGTTCAGCTTTTTCAAACAATTCTTCCCTAAATATCAGTGGTAAAATTTGACAATTAGAGCCAGTTACAAACATAAAGAAGACATTTTGCAAATTTTTTCCATCAGCAATTTTCCATCCTTGCGAGTAGCAAGACGTGCAGGCATTTTTATAGCTCTTTATCCCATCATTTTTTGCTTGCTAAAAAAGGAGTATGTCTTTATGTCCGTCTATTTCTAAACTGAGTATGCTCCTGCTTGAGTAATGCATGACAAGAAACAGTCCACAAGAGGAGTGGCAACTATGTCCCACAGTTGTCCCACTGTTATTTTGTATTCTGTGCCTTGGTACAAATTTCATAACTTCTTTGGGAATTACACATTCAGCACAGGCATATGAGTGACTAATGTTAAAATTCTAAATTTTCCATACATGAGTGAAGAAATGTAAATTTGTTTCCTAACAATTACTTCTGAGCACTACTTTTCTTTCTTCTAGTGCCCTGTGTAAAAGCTGAAAGTACATAGCATAGTCGTGTTTGAATGAAATTGAAGAAATGAGACATGTAAGATTTCATACCATATCATTAGCTTGGGATAGGCTTACTTTTCTTGAACACTTTCATTAGAGATCTTTTCATATACAAAACATGTGTCTTGCATTTCTGTGCTATTTGCAGATGCCCTGTCTATTCTGTACGTTTCCAGAAGAAAAGCCACTTCTACTTATCAAAATCCTTCAATTACCATTTCTGTTTTTCTGGCAGGAAGTAGTGGATTTTGAATACATTTTCATAAGTTGAAAATTCACTGGCAACAGATAACTGCAGTCTGATTTAAAGGAATGATTCCTACTGCACTGTGAAGTGAGGACAGGAAAAAATCGAGAAAAAGATAATGACATGCCATGTAAAGAGCTGCCTTGCTTAGTTTCTGATATTCTGAGAGACATGCAACCTGGAATGAATACAAGGTCAAGAACAGAATTGTCACTAAAGACCTCAATTTCAGGAAACAAATCATATATGAACAAGATGTTGCCATGAAAGGTTATTTCTTGACCTTTCACCAAAGTTTTTATTGTATTTTTGATTGATTGCCTCAAATGCAAGCAATAACAATACTTCACCAGGCAAAATAAGTGGACATATATTTAAACAGCATATAAATAGCTGTGAGATACTGCAGTTTAACCCATCAGCTTACAGCTTTAATAATCAACAGTTGATTTTCTTCAACTGTAGCTTTCTACTTCTACTATGAGATAGTGAAGAGTGTTTTCTCCACACTTTTTCTTCCTTTAAGTCTAGTGTTGCTGGATCTTATTGATCTAACATTTGAATGTTTGAAAGCCCGATGAAGTAGGGCCTTCACTTACAGTAGCCTTCTCTAAGTCACATCCTCTTGCTTTTGTTTAAGTTTTCATGGGAGATTTTATTCGCTGTTCTGAAATGATCTAGAATAACAAACTAGTTTTCAGATTTTCAGAAGTCAATGATTACCATTGTTACTGTTTTGACTCTTTTTATCCTAACATTACAAGGAGTTTTACTTGTGCTGGTTTGTCTTAAGGTTGTCCCTTTTTCTTTCTCTGGCTTTCCTTTCTTCGTACCAGAGGTTCAAATAGTGATCTATGTTTATTTACATTGTGAATCATCTTTATTCACACAGCAGGAAAACTGATGGGGAGGGGATGAAAGTTAACTAACTCAAACAAGTCATTGAAGTGACATTGAGGTTTTTCTCCATGATGTAAAGGAAATTACTCCATTGGTGGCATAGTCAGAGGCCCTGCAGATGTGTGAAGTTCTGTGCTATTGCTTTTGAGAAGCTGCATGAACTGCCCAAACTGTTAATGACTCAGTTGTGAAACCTTTGCTCACAATAGTAAATAGGAAGTCATAAAAGTAGGGTCACAGAGGAGTGAAAGCAACTGTTCAGTGTGTCAATAAAAGATATGCAGTGCATAGCCACAATGCAGAGCTATAGCAACAGTTACTATTCCGTGGCAAACTTTGAAATGAAATACATATTTATAGGCTAATAATTCTGTTTCTTATTTTAATTTAATGTTGAGACATACAACTTGAACATAACATTCAGATGAGCAAAAAGGTTCACTCTGACAGCTTTCTTCAAAAAGATTCAGTTTCATGCACGCTTTTCAGGGCATCCTTGTATATAACTTTGCTCATCAGAAAGACGGAGACTTAAGAAGGAGAAGTGAAGGTGGAAAAAGGGAAAAGAAAAAATGAGGGGAAGCAGAAGAGGAAGGATGGTGTGCCAAGTTATTTTCAACTTAGACAATTTTGGAGGTTTGCCTAGAGGAAAGTAAAATAAAATAAAGGCACTATAACTCAGGCTGTGGTGTGGACAAGTGTGTGTGTGTGTGTGTGTGCATGCAAGTGAGAGGACAAAAGCAGACACAAACTCACATATGCTTAGTTTCAAGCTTCTGTTCTTTTGGGGTCCTCCCTCTCCCCTCCTCCCCCCCCATATTCTGTGTGAAAGGAGTCAGCAGCATAGCTTTTGCAGAACAGCTCATAATTTACAAGACAAACTTGGAAAATCTCCAGTATATCTGCCACTCTAATTTATACCTATGAGGATTAAAATGTCCAGAAAAGCCATGAAAATGACTAAGTATATTCCCATTTGATCAATTACAGCGTCTCATAAGAAAATGTAAGGGTAATATCTACACATATATATTTAATAGATGTCATATACAACCTGGGAAATATGCATCAGCAGTGCATATATTAATTTAATAAGTCAGTTAACATTTTCATTAAAAGTAACCCTCAGGATTATTCTTGAATATGATGTGTCAGGCTGAGCAATAAACACAAGCTAGTTCTCTTGTTTGTCAGACTCTGTGTTTTTGATATAGCAGAGGTTTCTGTAGACCATATCACTTGTCAGCCTTTTGACCTAAGGTGAGCAGAGGGGGAAGAATCTAGTGAAGACATCCTTTGGTAAAGTCAGCTTGACTTCACTGGACCAGCAATAATTTATTATTATGAAGACATGGTCCAGAATCTGCAACAAAGCATTTTTTATTGCTTTTTTCACTTTTTATCTGCCCTTCCTCCCACCCTTTTCATTTTCTGAATTTTATTTTATTTTTTGCTTCCCCCCTACTACTTGGAGGAATTGATTTATTTATTTAAAAACTTTTTTAAGCCATGTCTAAGAAAATTAAATGACCATGCATTAATCTAAACTGAGATGGTGGGTAATCTTACTCTTGCCTTTTTTTTTTTTTTTTTTTTTTTCTCCTTCCCCACCTGAACTTTAAGGAAGAGTAAAAAAATAAAATCATACTTTACCTGTGGCACCATAAGTATTAAATCCTTTGGTAGCTATTGCCTTCTTCCATATGCCATTGAGAGCTGCATAATTCATGTGAAGCAAGTTATTCAGCCAAGAAAAAAGTAGACTGCAGAAGAAAAAAATGAAAGCATTTTTTTTTTTTTTTAATAAATAAATATATATGTTTTTTATTATTGCATCAGAATTAAACTGTCTCCAATTCCAATTTAGCAGACTGGAAAATGCCACCAAAAGTAGTAGCAAGATATAATATTTTCTTTATATTTTGAATCGTTTTTAAATAGGGGATCTGCTAATGCAGTCATGTTTATACATTGTGTTTCCACATACTTTTGAGATATTAACTTGTGGTTCCAGAAAGCTAGGTACTCAAAATAACTTTTTGCTATTTAGGGCTTATTGTCTTCTCTGTCTGGAATGCCAAAAGCCACACATCACTGTAACTCTTTTAAGGATCCCTCAGTGTCAGGAAATGTTATTTGAGAGATGGAAGAGAGACATTATTATTCCAGCCTCCTGCACAGTGGGAAACAACCCAGCAGAAAACTACTGAATAGAGCTAGGCAGAGAAGTTTCTGATTTTGAATGTGCTCCCATACCCATACCAAGACTCCAGAGTGAGTTGCAGTGCCTATCAATTATGTGAAATGAGGCAGACCCACAACTAACAAATGCAGGATATTCATATTTTTCTATAAGCATTTCTTGCTCTGTAACCTTAATGCTATCGGTCTTCATTTCTGACATGAACAGTGCTTAGTAGTAATACTGAGGTGACATCAAATTTGAGTGAAATGTAGTAAATTTGAAAGCAGATTGCTCAGCACTTTGTCCAGTCAAATTCTGAGCATTTCCGAGGGCAGAGTTTCAACAGCCTCTCTGGGTAACCTGAGATCCCATATGGTGTTAAAAAAAAAGAAAAAAAAAGAAAAAAGGGAGTTTGTACTGGGTCAGAATTTCTCTTGAGTATCAGTTTTTTACATTGTCTCTTGTCTGACCACTGTGAACCTCTGAGAAGGGTCTGGCTTCATCTTCTGCACCCTGCCATCAGGTAGTTGCAGAAGAAAACAGGGTATCCTCAAAGCCCTTCTCTCCTTAGGGCTGAATAAACCCACGCTCTCCTCATATACCCCATATTCCATATTTTTGGATTAAAGCATTTTTGACCATCTTGGCATCTCAAAGCTAGGGCCATATGAAGGTAAGGATCATGTGTTGCCTATGTCTAATCCACAAAACCAACCATTACAACTTGTTTTTTTCAAACCTCTGGATCCTGAAATATGTAAATGTGGCAAATTTTTAGAAAAGAACAATCCTATGAATGACTCTACCCAAACATACATATATATATACATATATATACATTTTTTATGAGTCTAAATACATGTGAAATAAGCCCTCTTCCTGGTAAAATTATTTTAAATATCAAGCCAAGCTTCCCCTGTGAACATGCCTGAAGAGAGACACAATGGTATGACTAGAGGACGATCAGTGCCAACATTTAAAGAACATCAGTACCATACAAAATGAAATTGATTTGCTACTTCTAAAGCAGAACCTTGCCAAAGTTTGGTTTTTCAATCATTTTTTTAAAAGCAGGAAAACAGAGCACAAGACGAGATGCTTTACTAACACTGACTCATTCAGTAGCAATCTCTGATATGAAAGAGGTGTTTTGCTATGGTCTGTTGGACAGAATGAAGAACAATGCCCTCCCCAATATCAATGTTCATTGATGTATTCAGTGATTGCTACTTTTTGATCGAGGATATGTTCAATCATGTAGTAGGCAGAATTTCATCTCTGTGAATGAGCTGTTGAAGTGGAGGTTTTCCATTTAGTTAGATTCAAGAGCAAGTCTCAGGAGCTTTCAAAGAATGATTAACGTGGTTACAAAGAAATTTGTGTACTGGAGAGATCTTCCTGCCCTTTTATGAAGCATCAAAAGTATGGTCTACGAAGTGGACAAACTAATGTGAAAGTTATATTGCAAGTCCAAGAATACACATACTGAAAAATCTGAACTGCTATAGGAGATGCTGATGTTGTGATTTCACTACTCTAATTTTATAAACAACCAGAGATATAAATTCACTAGATAAATCCTCAAACACTTAAAATTTACATTGGTCAAAACCTCGTGCTTTACTATTAGCACATTTTGGGAAGGCTGTGTTAGCTAAATTTTTGTATATGTTCATTTTTCTCATGTTAATTTCAAGACAGTTCATTGTTAAAGAAAGTATAAAACATCTTTTCCTTCCTCAAACTATTGCCAAGTCAAACCTATCTGGTTTGCCTTCTATTCCACGCTTATAATGTTTGCCTTTCCAAATCTAAAGGCTAAGTTCTTTCTTGAGCCAGTCATAAAATAAATGGTCCTTCATTTTTATTTAGTTATAAGTTTACATAGAAAAAGGTAATTAATTTATATGTAGAAATTTGGCATTCATATTTTTGTACACATGGATTACGTATAGGTCTGAAAAGTCATCAGTCATGCTATGTCTGGACAGCTTGTACATACGCTGTTATTTATGTATCTTCTCTGATTACGGAGAATCTGATATTATGATATTATTACTGTTAATTGTTACTGATTATTATTACTGATGCATGGATATTAGAAGAAAAGAAAAGAGAAAAGAAAGGAAAACAAAAGGAAACAAAAGGAAAGAAAATAAAAGAAAAAATAAAAGAAACTAAGAAAAGAAAAGGTAATAAACATGAGCTACATTTTTGACTTTGTCAGAGATTTGGTCTGGATTCATTTTGAGGGTTAGTAAAGGTTGCTGCATTTTTTTCTATCTTATGTGGTTTTCTCATCCCCAGTTAATTTGACACTGAGAATGGAAATTTTGGATGAGAAGAATCTTTAGAGAAAATCATTAATTCAAACAATTCTTTTTTGTTTAGTTTTTTTCCAATATTGAAAAATAGCTGATACCCAGCTGATACTGCTGTGTGTACCCAACTGTGCTAAGTGAATTGTGGGAAGGATAATGAGAAGAAAAATAGGAAATTTATTCCTAAAATGAGGTCCAACATTATAGATTGTTTGGGTAAAAAAGGGAAAAGAAAGGGGGGTGTTTGTAACTCATTCAACTTATTCTTCCATCAACTTATTCAACTTCCATCAACTTATTCAACTTCCATTCAACTTATTCTTCCATCAGTTAATTATAATGCTTGCATTTTTAAATATGGTGAAAAAGATGTCTTTATCTCTTCACTTGCAACTTAGTGAACTTTATTTGCAGTGTGTGCAGTATTCTGTGTGCAGACACAGTAACCTCAGACTGTGTTTTGGGCTGCTAACATCTATCCCATTACCTGCATTTCAGCATTTTGGGACTAAAGGCATCTTTTCAATTTGAAAGAATTAAGACCAGCAGATAACACCAAAGTATTTCTGCTAACCTCTGGAAAAACATTTCTGTGTCAGCTCTATGAAAAAATAATGTGAAAAGTGAAGGGAAAGTTCATAATGTTAGAGTGCACTATCCCTCACAACTTGAATATTAGCCATGAACAGAGAGAGAGTTTCAGCCTTCAGGAGTGCTTTTTTTTTTTTTTTTTTTTTTTTCCCACAACTTTCATTTATTTAAATAAGTAGGCAAAAAACTTGGGACAGTACCATCTGCTGAAATCAGTACCATCCGTACCATCTACTCAAATTTATTCCTCTTGTGTTCCCAGAAATCTCCCTGACAAGCCCAAACCACAAAACGGCTCTCACTTCCACAAATATCCCAAGGCTGAATTTGGAGGTGGCTATGCTGCCTGACCAGGAGACACTGGAGCTGTCTCAGAAATAAGATGTTTTAGCCTTCCAGCCAAGAAAAGTTGTAACAGCAATGATACTACCATGAATAGAATTTATGGGCTATTGTGTATTTATCCACTGCCATTGCTAAGCAGTGCAAGCAAGCTAGCAAAGCTACCATCAGCCATAGCATCTGTTAAGCCTTTAAAGCATAACTTCAAAATTAGACCCCGTGTTTGCAAATCCAGTGTAATGCAAGAAGTGCCATCTGGCCTAGATCTATTTGGGACTAAATCAACTTATTTGTGAAACTGAAGAGAGAGACATCAAAAAAAAAAAAGGGGGGAGTGGGAGTGGGGTGGGGTGGGAATTTGTGTCAGAATTTACAGTAGTTGGCATAAGACATGAATGTCAAACATTCCTGTGCAACAGGATAATGCAACACAATGCATTTGATCATTGTATGGTTCCAAAGTACTCTCAGCAAGAGGGAAGAGAAAGGCTCTCTGTAAAAGCCTGTTTGCCTTTTGCAACATTTTAACCAGGTATAAGCATGCATGACGAGGAGATGGATTTCTGTGAGTCATAATAAAATTCAGGACTGGAGTCCTGAAGTGTATCTTAAAAACACATACTTAAACTGTGTACCAGAACAAAGACAGAATATTTCTGGAAATAAATGGCCTCATTTTACATTCTGTAAGACCTGAAGGCTGAATAATTTGCCTTGTGATGGGAAAGGAATTTAGAGGCAGCATAAATGTCATCTCTGATCCAAAAGCACCTAACAGTATCAAAATCACTGTCCACAATTGGGCAGTAATCACAGTTCATGGCAAGAAGATCCTCTTCTGGAATACTGAAATGGTAACCTTTCTTTGACACTTTTTGAGGGACTTCATGAGGGAGTATGTTAAGTGCCTGAAAAACAAAGATTATTCTATACACAGTTATGAAATATCAGAAATTTAAACTGTCGGTCAATTATTTTTCTGGATTCTGCCTGTATAAGTAAGAAAGCCTAGAGATAGCATTCAAAGATAGAGACCCAAAGAACAGTATTAAAGGAACAAAGAAATAATAGACAAAATACCAGTTGCAAAATATTTCAAACTTATGGAGTTTTTAACTGATAGAGTAATGTCTTAGTTGTCAGCCTAGAAACAAACTGTAAGGGTGATGTGGAAATGGGGCACTCAGTTTTCATTTTGGGTTGCCACATTCCTGAGTTGCCGCATTCAAACAATGAGACATGGCACGACTGCACAGTTTGTGCTGTAGAGTGGGAAGGCAGTCTGATCAGCACAGAGGATCTGGCAACTGACAGAAAAGGCAAAAATAACAGGAAAGGGTCCAGGGCTTGAAATGTGACTCCCTGTCAGATATACAGATTTACTGGTCAGTAACCAAAATTACAGCTTAATGAGGGAAAGACCTGATTAGTGGGGAAAGAATCTGCTGGGTTTGATGACTCTTGAGGAAAAGCAAGGACAAGAAAATCAGATGACCAAGAAGCTGGAGTTCTTTTCATTTTAGTATTTTTTATTATTATTATTTTTGTAGTTGTGAAGCACCGCCCGTGTTTATTCATAAAATACATGCTGTAGTGAGACAGATGTTCTTTGTTTTTCAGTTGCTCTTAGTAGCTAAATTGGGACGTGGCTAGTACATATATTCTCTACACTTTTTCTCAGTAATCTGACCTAGTCTATAGACTAAAAAAAGATTTTGGAAGCAATGATTTTCAGAAGATGGTACTTAATTTTAGCACTTCAACTGGCTTTCCCCAGGCTCATACTGACAAGCTATCTCAGAGACAGTGCCACCAGGCATGGTGATGGTGGGGGTGCAGTCAGTTGGCATTGGCAAGAACTGAGGTTATGGTTGAACCTCCTGGGGACACTGCAGTTACCAGGCACAACGTTGTACGCTACAGAAGCAGCTCAGCAACAGCTTCAGAGACAAAGTTAGGGCCACAGCATGGTACATGTTGATATTGTATAATGGGCTCAGGACGCCACTGAGTTCCTGCAGAATTCCCAGGCAAGTCATATGTTCTTTTAGCTTGTAAACCTGGTATTGCTCTAGAGCTCCTGCCACACTAGAGTCCTACAACATACCTATAATATAACATACATATATTTTGATGTAACAAAGTTATGATTTAAAAAATGTTAATGCCAAAGGAATTTATTCTTGAAGTGGCACCCATTTTAGCATGCAAAAACTACTCATAAAAGAAGTTTGTTCCTAGTACGCTGCAGGACTTATGCAGATTCTTACCTTTGGACGTGTATAGTTTTATTCTAGCTTAAGGTATTGAAGGATTCAGATCTTATTTTTTAGTCTTCCTTATGGCAGTTTAATAAAATTAAATAAGATTTCTTATTAATGGTGCTGTGTTAAAATTATGATTTGGTGCATTATAAATTAAAATTTAAAGATGCAGCAGCATTTTTTTTTTTTTTTTTTTTTTTTCCCAAGCTATTTATACAAAGCTCAGGCATAGTTTTAAATCAAGCAATTTAAAATCACTGATTCAAATTACTCCCCTACTGTTTTGGCTCTTTCAGGAGAGACAGGATGAAGTGTAGGATTTTTTTATGAGAGAAATATTTCATAATGTTTACATGTGACTGCTTGGTGAGGAACTCATGACTCGTCGAATTAAAGGAAAAGAAAAACGTATCTTGCAGCAGCGGTGTGGCAAAGCTTTTAAAGACAGAACAGTCAGGGCATGTAAAACTGCAGTTACTATAGTAACAGGATCTTAGTCCTTTATAAATGAATGTGGAGATTTGGGGGATGAACAATCCGACATAGCAGCACTGTGAAGCTAGTCACATTCATTATGGTTACCATAAATTTTTGTTACAGTAGAATGAAAAAAGCCCCAGTTTTTAATTGAACATGGAGAGGGAGTAAAAAGGATTATCCCAGGGGCTATGCATGCATGTGAGAAGATGGACATTGGTTTGAAGCGTGGGTAACAGAAGTGGTCGATGCCTTTGTGTGAATTCCTCCAGCAAGACTCCTAGATAATCAATGAAATCGACAGGCTCATAGACAGGTTTCTTAGGAGATCCTTTACACACAGAGCAGGAGTCGCAGAGGAAGGCTGATATTCAAGAAATATTTAGAAAGTGAATTACAGAGACGTGCAAAAACTCCTATTGTAAAGCTCGCACTTCGATGTATTTTGGATCCACATTTATCACCTTAAGGTCCATTTAAAAATGTAGGATGCATCCTTCTCTTCTAAACCTTTTGCAGACTAGCCCAGTGCACTAGGTTAGGTGAATAAGTTTTGTTTTGTTTTGTTTTATTTTAAGAGTATAACTTGTTATATTACCTGGGGGTATGAGGAGAATAACATTGGTGGGATTTTTATGGTTGGCCAAATATACTGTTTAGAAGATGTATCTAATAAGAATTAGATAACAGTCAGTAATATCTGAACTATGTAATAAGGTTGGAAGCTTAATTCAGCTTCTATTTGTAGTTAGGTTACAGTTTTATAATAAAATCTTTATGATAAATAGGTTTTAGTTACAAAGTCTGCTATAATGGGAGTCTGCTACAACTTGATAAGGCAGGTTTGAGAACAGAAATCTGTTCTGCCCCAGATTTCCTGACGCTTTATAAACTTGAATTTGTAACAGCTCCTCTGTGTAACAGGGAGAAGATAGTAACCCTGAAACACTGGGTGCTAAGAAGATGAATTTATTATAGAATCTGAAACACTTCAATAACATGACCATGCTTGCAGTTGTTCAGATGAGTTTAGGGAAACCCTAAAATAAATGTAGTTCAAGTTTGTTATGCTTTGGAGATGTTTCCTGTGAATGGAAACATACCTATACATAACATAAGAATTTACATCCCTGTGTAATGGTATAGAAGGAGGGAGAGAAAATTACACTCAATTTTCTATGCAGTGAATGCTATCAAGGCGGGAAGAAAGTGGGAGCTTTCCATTCATATGCTTTCCATTCTTTTAGGTTACTGAGCTCTGGGGTTTAAGAGGGTTTACCCTGTTGTAAAGGAGGATGAAAAATGTTGCTGCATATTCACATCATCAGAGGAGTGAAAATGTAGATGTAAGGGGCGTTATCTCTTATGTATTTTACAGTAAATCTGTTGATCTTGAATTAAAAGAGTTTCATTATTTTAAGTGGACTTTTATTTGGAGTTTTACCCAATGAACAAACACCGGTGTTTCAGAAAGCTAAAACTTTTCTGCTCAGTTTTCCTCCTCTCAGAGTTTCACAGTGTGAATTTTGTGTGCAAACTTTTCACAGATAAATAACGCTTGAAAGCTCAGGGCAGTCCCTTGTCTGGATTGGCTGCTGGGAATTTTCATGAAGAGCCAGTCAGGAGATGAATATTAATTACAAGTTTGAAAACAATATTGCCGTGGTATGTCTCAGAGGCAGACGTGAGCTGAGCTATTGTGATGACTTGCCATAGCTGAATAATTAAAGGCACACATTATATGGACAGGCTAATTAAACTTTAATGTACGTAATTATTTTGGACATCAAAACAGTGAAGTATGGTGTTATAGAGCCCATTGGCCTTCCTTCCTCATCTTCTGCTCTTGGTCTTTATACGTAACGTACAGCCTGCCAGTGCTTGTTGTGAGCTGTGAAGCTTTGAGCTAAGTTAAAAATTTGCCTAAATAGGTGGAATATTTTAGTTATGCATTTACTAGAAGAAGTTTGAAGGTTAGTGAATCGTTACCATAGTCATAATGAAAAAAGAATGAAAAAAAGAAAAAGAAAAAAAATCCCTTGCTACCCATTTAGATGAGATTGAGAAAGGTTTAAAGTAGTAATAAAAAAAAAACATTATGAGCTGTTGTATTCTGACAACATAGTCACTTAAACTTCAGTATGACTAGAATGAAAAGCTTAAGAAGATAATAAGGATGCTATCTATCACCATAAAGTAGGGATGTGCTGACAATTTCACAGAATTCAGGTTTGCCACCTATCAGCTAATGAATGCGATGGGTATTTTAAACCAGCTTTAAATTTAGATACATGAGTCAATTGAAGCTGTTGTTTTTACTTGCTTATTAAAAATAATATACGGAGTATGGCCTCTAAGCATTCTGTGGTGGATCTTTCCAATTCTTCCTGTTCAAATTGTTTTACTTTATATAAGTAGAGTACGTAGAGAATAATTATGACCTAGGCTAAATGGCTGTTTTCAATATCTCATAATCTCTACTTTACTATCAAAAGAAGGATACATAAAGGTGATAGAGGTCTGAGGCACAGAATATCTAAGTAAGTATTTAAAAATAAAATGCAATATAAATTAAAACACAGAATTAAAAACAAAACAAAACAAACAAACAAACAAAAACAACAACCCACAAACCAACAATATTTTTGAAGAGCCTGAGGATCCAGGCAATCTAGTGTCTGATCCAAGAGGTAATATCTTTTGTGTTATTCTTGATACGTCCTAGAAATTAACTCCTCTTATGGATTTATTAAGATTTCAAATAATGATGAACACTAGAAGTCTAAGGACTGCAACATTTAGTCATCTTGACAAAAAGAAATATTAGAAATCAAAGAAAGGTGATATACTGGCACACTGAAAATCACTACTAGATGAAGTACTGTTAAAAATTACAGCATCTGTTGACCAGCTCATAATGAACTATGTGATCATATCAGAGCTGGCAAAAATCTTTCATTTTTGTTCATTAAAAAATTGAATTTTTGCACAGTGCAAACCTTTTGCCATCCTGACCCAATTTCAAGGAACATATGTAAACAAATGAAAGTAAGACATTTAGAAAACACTGAAACAGAATTATTCAAAAAGATTTTATTTTTATTTATTTATTTATTTAGACTGGTTTCCCAAGAGACTTAGGCACAAACCCTAAAACTACAGTAGGGATATTGATGTTCCTTCTCCTCTTACACATCTTCTCAGCATAAGAGAAACACGGATTCAGGTCTGCTGTCTGCCTAACTCAGAAGACAGACAAGAACTTAGATATATTGCTTTTCCAAGTCAAGTGATAGGGAGTATTTGAAGATGGGTTTCTCTTAATCTTTCTAATTTAAAGTGTTCTACTTTGCAAAAGTAATGAATTATTCATTGGACAAGAAAAATAGAGAAAGTAAGAAGAACTCTGAACTGAAGCATCAATTATTCATAAAACTTTAGATCCCACGACTTTGAGTGGAGAGGTGAATATTAGTCAAAAGTCTTTGACAAAAATCGTCTCAAGGATTATCTTTTTTCATATTTTGTCCTAATTGCATATATGATAAGAGAAAATTATCTGATTTTCATGAAAAAGGTAAGACCTTGTAGTACAAAATATATATATACTTTGGTGTTGTCGTTTTGTCTGCTCTTTCTATGTGTTCCTTACTCCCTTTTATTCACAGTAATTTCTGTTAATTTCCCAGATTCCTCTAGATTATTGAGTAATTGCTTTTTTGTTTGTTTGTTTGTTTGCTTTTCCCCAATTATGGCCATTCCAAATTAGTTGTGGTGTTAATTTGAAACAAAGCTTGAAACTGAACTATCAAGAATACTTTTTTTAAACAGGAGTAGAGAACAGAGAAAGTCATACGCAGCCGATCATTTGATTTAGGTACTCTTTTCCATAGGCTTATTGTAGTTTCACAGCCCTTCAGAGTATACTAGCCCACAGAGTATACTAGCCAAGACATTATACGATATACCAATAAGTTTCCTTCCAATATGTTCCATTGTATAAATTCAGCATTCCCTTATGCTGTGACGTAGTTATCTACCAAAACATGGTATGCATGAGAGTTTCAAATGATCAATGGCTTCATGATGAAATCGTTTGAATCATTGCATTTGCAACAACTTTTTGAGTATGTTTTTTATACTGGTACAATGCTGTTAAGACTTATGAAGGATTAATAATGTATATAAGAATATATTAGTATTAATACAACATCTATAAAATGTTAGTACATATTTTATGGTGTATTTTAGTACATTATGAATGATAAATTGGTGACAGTAGGTGTCTTTATAAAATATTTATTATGAACTCTGGTTTTAGTGATGCTATATGCTGCTGAAGAGCCATCAACTGAAAGTGAATAAAGTTATCAAGGTTACAGTAAGCTATTTATAATGAAACATGCAAGCTTAAAATTAAGTACTGCAAATGATGACAAGTTGACAAGCTACAATTATACAATAAACTGTTGTCAGATACAGAATAGCCCCCTGAGGTGTTCCATCTTTCTTTGAAACATGGCATATAGAGCACTTTTATCAAATTTTTAGCCTTTAGAGTATAGCAAAATGAAACTGTATCCATCACAAATACCTTAATGAGACTTTGAAGAAATGTAGGTAGTAAACTTTTGAAAAATCAAGAGCTACTGTTGTTAAATGGTTGATTGATGTCCTACATGTCATTGTGGTACTGACAAAGCAATTCAAAATAAAAAATTTTCCAAAGGTAGATTAGTTTCTTCTCTTCATCCATGACTGAAGAATAGTTTTTAGGTGTCAACTTTCTAATTCTATATTACCTAATTCTTCTAGCTCCTCCAAGTAAACAATATAAATTACAATATAATTTCATATTCTTAAAACTTTCTTTCACTTTTTCTTACTCTCTACAAAGTGATAGGATTTAAAGGAATCTCAGATATAAATATTAGCAGAACAGTGTTAAGATGAAAAGAAATGTTAATGTTAGCTCATATTTAATTAGGAGACTAAACCAGCTCTTATTTTATATACGTCTTTTTTGAACAATGACTAACAAAATATTCCTTGAGACAGAAGACTGTAGTCTAGAAAAATTATATCTAGACTTGAGAATTTGATTTACAGATATTAAGCTGAAAATAGTCTTTGTCTAAATCAGAATTAAAGAACAATGCTTAAAAAACATTTTGCCTTAGGAGAATATTTTCCACTGTATTGGAAATCTGGGCTTTATGCTCTAGAGTCTGTGGTCACCTGGAAATCTAAATTATTTCTAAAGGAAGAAAAAAATGAGTTTGTACTTATGTTAAGTGATGGTTTGATAATATCAGATTTTTATTTTTATTTTTTTTCTAATAGAGGTTAGAATAGTCACTGTAGCGGAAACTTCCCTACTCTATCCCACTAATGAGATTCTCAGCAAAGTAGGAAGGATCACTACTAAGAAAAAACAGATTGTCGTCTTTATTTTTGCATCCATTTCACCTTTGACATGTTTACAGAACTTATATTACACCTGTGAAATAATTCAAAAGTCATCAGCAGAGACTTGTGTGTATATTCTTGACCTGAAGGAAAATCAGAAATGTCTGTAATACTATATAAAAACATTAAAGGAAGTGAGTGTCCTAAATCAGAAATCAGGAGTGACCTGGTCATCTAGGTTTCTTGGACTCTTGTACAACTTTAGTGTCACTTCACATATAGTCTCTTATCTAAGTTTTTCTTATTTCCTGCTGTTACAGAGATAAAGTTAATGTTCCATAGATGTCAGGATTACCTCACTTTTTATTCTATATTGTTCTGTGAGGCTGGATGGCTATAGATTTCTAAAATATTTACTATTGGAGTGGGTTTACGTGGCAAAGTTTTGGTAGCAGGGGGCTATAGGGGTGTCTTCTGTGAGAAGGATCTAGGAGTTGCCCCATGTTAGGTAAGGGCCCCACTGCTGACCAGAGATGAGCCAGTGAGTGATGTTTTGCTCCTCTGCAAGAGCATATTTAAGACAGGGAAAAATAATAATAATAATAATAAAGAAATAGAAAATAAAAAAACGCCACAGCAGCTGGGAGAGTGAGAGGAGTGAGGAACAGCCTTGCAGGCGCCAAGGTCAGTGGAGAACGAGGGGGAGAGGTGCTCCAGGCACCAGAGCAGAAGTCCCCTGCAGCCTGTGGTGAGGCCCATGGTGAAGCAGGATGTCCCCCTGCAGCCCATGGAGTACCACGGTGGAGCAGGGTTCCACGCTGCAGCCCATGGAGGAGACCATGGTGGAGCAGGTGGACCTGCACCAACCGAGGCTGTGGCCTGGGGAAGACCCCTGCTGGAGCAGATTCTGGGCTGAAGCTTTAGCCTGTGGAGAGGAGCCCATATAGGAGCAGGTGACCTGGCAGGAGCTGCTGCTCGCAGGGGACCCAGGTTGGAGCAGTTTGCTCCTGAGGGATGGACTACGTGGTACGGACCCATATCTGGAGCAGTTCTTGAAGAGCTGCTGCCTGTGGGAAGCCCACCCCAGATCAGTTCAGCAAGGACTGCATCCCATGGGAGGGACCCCACAGCACAGGGGATGAGGGTGACCGAGAAGGAGCGGTGGTGAAGAAGTGCTACAGACTGACCATAGCCCCCATTCCCCCGTTTCCCTGTGCCGCTTGGGGGAGGAGGTGGAAGAGGGTGGATGGGGAGGGGGAAGGTGCTTTTGGTTTCTTTCCTTTGTTTCTCACTTCTCTAGCCTGTTAGTAATAGGCAATAAATCTTACTATCTCCCTATGCTGAGTCTGTTTTGCCCGTCACAATAATTTCTGCGTGATCTCCTCGTCCTTACCTCAACCCTTGAGCCCCTTTCATCGTATTTTCTCCCTGTTCCTCTTTGAGGAGGGGGAGTGAGAGAGCGGTTGTGGTGGAGCTTGGCCGCCCACCCAAGTAAAACCACAACTATCTATTTCTCTTAATATGGGTAGAAAGGAAAACTGGTAAAGTTTATTGCAGAAGAGCTGCCCAGTGAAGGTCACTTAATTTATACAAACAATAGTCAAATTAGAAGGTCCCTGAAGTGAAAATTGTTGGAGTTTGGAGAGCCCTTATGTGTCAAATAGGCTTCCCTCATTCTTTTATCTTCATACATTTCTTATAGCTGTAGGGGTATTGTCTGGAGATGGTGTTTGATGTTAATTGGACCTTTGGTTTGGCTGAGCACGGTTGTTATTGTCTTCTTCCCTTATGTTCTCCTTACATCCACAAATACAAGTGATCTTTAAAAAGAACATTTCTTTCTGGCTGTCAAATCCACCAGCCTTATGACTGTCAGTGTAGCACTACAGTGCTATCTAAAGCTCAAAAAAAAAAAAAAAAAAAAGAATTCACTATGACTCTCATGTTTTCTCTCTCCTGTCATCATTTAACATTTTTGATTCAGTATCGATGTTTATTTTATTATACTTCCCATCTAAAATTTAGCAACTTGCAAAAAATGAAATAATAACTGTTAAGGATCTGGATCAGAATCCAGATTTACCTCAGCTGATATAAATCATTACAGCTTCTTGGTCTTCAACTAACCTGCACCAACAGCCCTGATAGGGAGACTCTGTGATTGCTTAACGTGATGCTCACCTTCACAGGAGAGTCTTTTCTTGGAATACCATGTTTGTTTCTAGCTTGTTGAAACGTTCATGAACTATACTCAGTATTTAACAGAGATAATTGTCTGACACAGAAAAATCATCATAGAATTGTTTCCAGGCACTGTATTTCCAAAAATAGTTTAATATTCATATTACTGAGCAGAAAAAGGTTTATATAAACTATAATTTAAAGAGTCATGATTTATAACAAATGTAGGTAATGAGTCCCAATGTAGTCTGCCAACTTGAAAAGTAAATACAGAGAGCTAAATTCATATCCTATTAAACTCACACAGATAGGCCCTTAGCTGGTGCAACAAAATCATATCGGTTTTCTGATTGTTTTCAGTGCTTGTTTGTTCCAAAATGACCTTCAGTAAGCAGTCCTTTCCTTCCTATCTCCTCAAACAAAAAGAGGTCAGTAAAAACATGGCTGTCAAATATCTGTCAGAACAGATTTATTGTACTACTTATACCTGTTGAAGTAGATTTTTTCTCCTTCTCTCCTATAATCTGACCCAGGGGTTAAACTCTCAAGTATATTATATTATTTATTTTTTCTCTTTCTTCTTGATAACGTATACATGAAACAAAACAGGTGTGAGTCAAATCCAGAGGTATGATTACATGAGTGAGTATGAAAGTTCTCAGTGTTGGCAAAAGCAGCTTTAAAATATTACCCGGCTGCAGTTACTTCTGTTAGTTGACTAAAAATAAATCCCATATTGCCTTGTAGTTCAATTCTGATACAAAACTGATTCTTCACACAGCACCTGCTACCTTGAGCTTCTAGAGTTGCCATCTAGTCCAAGTGGGGTACACTTTGGGAGGTTTTCCTGCCCTTCCGTCTCCCTCCCTCATGGAGATCTTGTGCAGAGTCAGGTCTGGCAGGGTAGAACTGGAAAAGCTAACTAAGGTCCCTACATTTGTATATATATATATATATATATATATTTCCTCTGTATAACTGGAATAATGTAGTGAAAGGTAAACATAATCTCACTGAAACAACATGGTTGTGTTTACGAGTAACAGAGATCTGCATTATTCCTTAAGAAGCTGTTATAAAAATCACCAAGTGCTTATAAACTACCACTCTTTCTGAGATGTAAATTTAATTACATCATCCCTCATTTCAAGCATATATTGCATTTACTAGCTGTGAAAGACTGAGAATTTACAGAAACTCTTTTATAACATTTACTTAATTGTAGGGGGAATTATAACATATGGTAAATACAGAAGAGGTCATTAGTGCAGCTCCATGGATATTACCTCAACTGCCACATTGCTGGCAGTATGTACAAGTTGATCTGGAATTTGCTAAGCACAAAGTATCCGGTAATGTAATGTTGAGAAGACTCAGAATGGCAGGCAGAGAAAGAAGTCTATATTTATATTTGCACCTTTAATCTTCCTTAGAATGATCTTGAAACACAAGGGCTAGATTCATTGGCTAGAGTCAACATGAACAGCTCGATATTCTTCACAGGTTCTCTGCTCTGTATTGCCACCTAGTAACAATCTGGCTCACTCTGTTTTCTCTGAGACCAATGTTATTTTTGCTAATGGAAGTGTTCCCAGTAAGTATGAAAAGGATAACAATGTCAGATGGCCAGATACTGGCTACCACATGATTGGATTTCTGTGAACATGATCACCTTTTCCAACAAGAGATTTGTGTAGGTGGAAGAATGGGAATTTGGCCATTTGTCCAGGATATCTAGAGCCTAAAAGATAACTGGAAATTTTACCAGCAGCTGCTATATATTAGTACATCAGCTCCATGGTGCACATGCGGTGGTGTGTGTTTTCACCTGTTCTGACCAGGAAATCCAAACAGACACAGGATTATTTCCTTAGGCATTGCAAACAATCCCATGTGAAAAAAGAGAAAAACCCTGTAGCATTTTTTTTTACTGGATGTGATATTGGTGGTTTTCCAGTTGCATTTTGCTGCCTTCTTGAATTGAAAGTAGTCTATAAAATGTTGTTAGAGAGCATAAAAGAAAATGAAAAACAACAATGTAGATAAGAATGTGAATACTGACTTTCCAAGATAGCAAGGGTTAGGCAGGACTCTTGATCCACTCCCCAGAATGGGCATAGACCAGAGGCAGAATGGGATGCTTCGGCATTGTGTTTAGGTGGGCCTGTAAATACTTACAAAAATCGTAAGCAATACCTGTTTCAGTGCTTTTAAAACAGACGTACTTTTACATTAATCTTTGTGTGTTTCAGAGGAGCTGTTCTGTATTACATGAAAGCAGAACAAATTTACCACAGGGCCTACCCTCTGTTGGCCCTGCTGAACCAGGCCTTACAAACGCCAGCTCTCCTGGTATGAGGTGCAGTCAGGAGCTCTGCGCAGGCTAATTTATCCTATCCAGAAGCAACAGCATTAATTACAGCTCGTGCATTTCTCACTGCTGAAGCAGTTACACAATCCCCATTATCTGAATTACTTCAGTTGCTGTCCCCCTGGGCACATGTGAACTTCACCGCGGTGTCCAGTTTAGGCAAGCTGCAGGATTGTATTTTGTAAGGAATGAATTCAAAAGAGAGTGAATAACTAAATTTTCACACCAGAAGGAGGAAGGTCTTGAGACGTGGCACTCAGGACAATGCACTACAGGACTTGGTGAAAAGGCAGCAATGCATTTGGCCTGGGAACTGTGACAGCCCCTGTGCTGTAGGGCTCTTGTACCCTGGGGATTGTGTTTTCTTCGGCTGAACACATCCCCACATCTCGAGTAGTTTCCTCACACGTGTGGGGGTTTCTTTTGTGCTGTATCCATGTTGCTCTGTTGTTGTCTATTACAACAGTTAATCCTGCTTCTTATGTAAAAACTTCTGAACCACTGAACCTAAGGGTGTGTACTGAAGAAGTAAGGATCTATTGGAGTTAAAATTAAATTTGTTAATCACCTTAGGACCGTAACTCAAATATTCTTTAGCCACTCGTTATACATACCTACATACCTAGTATAAATTAACTTATTAAAAAGACTAACTCCCCTTGTAAAACTTGCACTTACAGCAAGGGTCATTGGGGTGGATTTTATAGGAATTTTGGTTGATTGCTTTACTAACCTTATGAACTTTAATGTACCAGATGGAAAGTCTTGGTTGATCTGTTTGCCTGTAGTTGTATTTTGTACATGAAGAATGATGTAAAGGAAATATTTTGAATCAACCAAACTTTTCAATTGCCATCTTCCTGCTAAATAAAATGTGATAAATGGATACATAAAAAACACATTTACTTACATAAAAAAGCAAAATAAAAGCTCAAGACACAAACTCAAGACTGTTTCATTGCTTTCTTTTGTGAGCTGCTAGTTTGCAAAGCCAGGAATGCAGTGAACATGTCTCATGAGTGTTTGCTTGTTGATTATCCCCAGGACTTCTCCAGTGTAGCATGGACACTGACAACACAATGTTTGCTTCTTTGGATAAAAATTTAATTGAAATAACCTTGTTTGTGTGGATTGATGTTCGAACGTGGAAGAATAAATATAGTTTTATATAAACTATGTAGTATATTTGATACTGTTGTCAGAACAGCATTTTATGGACTATCCGTCATGAGGTAATTTGGCACTATGCAGCATATGAAAATTTAGAAGATATTTTTATAGTGCATGACTAAAGTAAGAAAGGATGCAGAGATTGTAAGATAGATGGATCTCTGTGAGTAAAAGAATTACTGTGAACTGTGGCAAAACAGGGACAAACAAGGTCAGGTTTAGAGTGGAATTAATGGGTGAGAGAGTAGATGGATCTGAGATGTGACTTGCAGTGAAAAGTATAACCAGCTGGACAAATTGAAAACTTTTGCAGTGTCCTGTACATCAGCAACATCCTTTTGCAAAGCTAATAGGTGTTCTGAGGTTTAAGTAATTGAAGTTAAATCCTCTGCTAGGCTAAATAAGGCAGTTCTATTGACCCCAATGGGATTATTTTAATTTACCCAGCTGAGGATATGACTTGCAGTTTTTCCTGCTAAAGGGGATCACAGACCCTTTACTCTACGGCAACCACCACCAACCAGTTGCCCCCTCTCTCACACACACTGCTTGAGAGGGCTGTTCCACCAAACTCTCCTCAATCATCTACTTTATTCTTAGACCAATTAACGATATCTGGTGTGAGAAAAAAGAACTACATAGCTTCTGGATGAGTAAAGCTTGTGGCTCTTGGAAGAATTTCTGTGTGGAAGCAAGGATACAGAGTCAGACCAAGGTCAGTCTTGTCCTTTATCTTGTGGCTGTGATGGTGGCCATCGGGCCATGCAGGAGTACAGAGAAGGTGCTGAGACATTGACATAGCAGCACACCCCCTGTATATTCTTCCAGCTTAAAGAGATTTCTGAGTTCAAGATGTCCTGAAGCAGAGGTGTTTGTTTTTAACAGGATTCATGGATTGTTCTTTAGTCTAGTGTTTGTCTAGTGTTTCTTCCAACCCATGTAGCCCTTTAGCATCTGGAAAGGAATTAATAATTTAACTACATGTTATATGAAGAAATGTCTCGCCATTATACATTGTGCAAAGAAGCTTGCTCTGATCCTAGCTCTGCAATTCTATTTGATTTCTTCCCCTCTGCCACCGCTTCCCTCCTTTTGTATTGGAAAAAGCAGTGAACAATCAATCTCTATTCACTGTCTTCTTCCCACACACAATATCGTAGACCTCTCTATTCAGTTTTCAGTTGTCTCTTTTTCAGACAGAAAAATACTAATCTACTTAGTTGCTCCTTTTACAAAAGCTGTTCCATGTATTTGATCATTCTTGTAGCTTTTCTCAGTACCTTTCCATCTCCACAGTATGCTTTTTGAGAGGAAGCAGACTTGGTTTATGCAGTAGCATAATAATATTGTCTGTTGTAGTCTTCATTACTTTTCAATCATTTCTAACAGTGAGTTTCCTTTTTAACCACTGCTGAGCACTGAGCTGATGTTTTCACAGAGATATTTATTATAACAATATTTATTATAACATGAAAAACTCACTCCTGCATGACTGTCAGTTGAAAGACCATCAGTGCATGATAAAGTTGGGACAGTATTTCTCCTGGCTGCACCATTTTCACTTACCTGCATGGAATTGTATCCCTGGCTTCCTCACTGAGCAACTTAGTGTATAGGAGCCTCTGCAAATCTTCAGAAGGCTTGACGTCTATCCTAATTCAGGCTTGACATCCATCCTAATTACAGTGTAACAAAACCACTCTAATAGGTGCACATACCATCCTTTTGGGATAAAAACAATTTAATGGCAGCTCAGTTTATGGAAACAAATGCTACCTGCTGACAGCTCATTCTGTGGAGATTCTTTTTATCTGACTGAAAAAAGTTACTTTAAAATTAAATGAGGGCTTACCTGGACACTGTGATGCAGAACTGTGACATTCAGTCCAAAGATGGTAAATGAAACAAGATTTCTCAATGGACCATGGTCTCTCCCCCTGTGAATCCCCAGTCTAGTAGGTAAAGCAAGAGAGGAGGAATTTAAAAATCTGAGCTTGAATTCTGTTGTTCTTTGTGGTTCAAAATTTGTATAAACAGTTCTCTCATCCTCTGCTTTGTTCCTCTTTGCACACATATGGTCATTTATCTAGGCATTTTTTTGAAGTCTTTAAAAAAGCGTATGTTTAGCTTTGTTATGTAACTTACTTTCTAAATAACGCATTTTACTTATTCTTTTCACAGATGCTTCCCGAGATGCTGCTGGAGGGAAAAAGGGAGGTTGAATTTTTGTTTAAGATATATTTTTTTTGTTTGTTTTAGAAGTGTATTTCCAACATCAGTAAAATGCCCGATCAGGATCAATAACTAGATCCCTCAAAAATAACACTGAGGTACCTGAATAGCCTTCCTGCCCCAAACATTGAATTCTTATCTCAGGGCAAATTACAAGTCACAGCTAAAAATTGGAATTTATTTGAAAATGAATTAAAAATATCTCAGACATTTTGCTGTTGTTGAAAGGAGACATTTAAGTTGGACCTCATTAACTTTCCTGTTGCAGCATCACTGAAACCCTTCATTTTAGCAAGGTAGAAACATTGATTTTTCCGTTGTGATTTTGATAGTATCATTTCATTTTAATCCCAGTTTCCTAAGGAAATACGTTATTCTTCAGCCCGTAAATTCATTTTGAACTCACTGGTGAATTTAAAACGTATTTGGGAAATGGATGAGTAATATTAAATTCCCACAGTTTTGTTAAATAGCCTGGCAAAGAATAAGAATCCTGCTAATGATCTCTTTAAAGAAAAATGTGAAGTTTGGACTCAGTCTATGGTATTCACCACAGAATCCACATTGAAAGCAAACAAACAAAAAGGAATGCCCAAATCTTGGGAAAAGCTTCTACTACATTACTATTTTTTAATTTCAATTGTATCCTCTATACTAATTTCCCAGTGTTTCACTAACTACCAGAGAAACTGATATCATTTGTTATTCTTTTCTCTCATATTAGGATCCTGTATTGTTTAATGAGAGGTATCTTCACAATGCCTTCCTCAGTTACAATCTCCCATGAAGCATAAGTGCTTTCACAAATCTGTCTCCATTAGTTCCAGTGCTCATGAAACTGCTTGTTATGCTGCATTTTGCAACATAAAAAATATATAAAGAATGGCATGATTAAGTTAAAATGAAGCATCTCATTGACGTGTTACTGTAGTTAGTGATGAAAATTTCAAACAAACTGCCACTTTGCTGAAAGACTCTGCAATAAAAAGTCTCTTGTCCCTTCACCAGAAAATTTTCAAACCACATTCTGCAATAACTTTGGCACTACTGGCCTTCTCTGCCCAAACAGAGCGATTCTGAGAAAGTGCAAATACTTCCTCTGAGTATCATCAATGTCTGGGTTAAATATGGAGCACAGAGATAGGAAACATAAATTGATTTTTGGCTCAGGAAGAAGGAAGGCTGCACAAAATTGGAGACATTGAGCATATTGTTATTAAATACCTCTGAAATCAATTTGCTGGGAAATGTAAAACATTTCTCTTTGATACATGTTCCAATGCAAATGGCTCAGACATGATGCTGTCTGTTGGAAAAGAGGAGTAAGCATGGAAGGACTAACAAGTTCTGACTGGTCTAAAAGTCTTCTACAGAGAAGATAGAAGATATCTTTTTGATTTTCTCATTTTGGTTTTGGTAGTTACAATGCTTGGAGACTATGAGACAGGAAGATAAAGTAGCTAGGCAGAATTAGAGATCAAGTGCTCTAGATTTAGGTGTCTGTAGTATTAAAATGGTACCTCAAGTTTCATACCCAATGTTGTAATTTTCTTCTGTATTTTTATATACTGTGTTGCACATTTGCACTGAGTTTTTTTGTTTTTACTTATTTTAGTAATTAAACAGAAGGTGAGTTCAGTCTGAGCAATCTGAATGAGATAGATTTGGTTTCTAGCTATGGGATACAGAAATGTACCAAACATAAGTGATGGAAAAAAGACTTATGGATTGATTAAAAAAAAAAAAACAAAACACAAAACAAAACAAATAAAATGACATGCAAAAACCAAAGCAAAACAAAACAGAACCAGCTTTAGTAAAAGGGATGTGATCTCTGTTCTTTTCCAGCACTTTGCTTTGTTTACCATCCAGTCCCTAAAAGCTTATAGTCCTGTTCATTAAGAAAAGGTCATGCTAATCCTCCCTGGTCACCTCTCACCATGCACAAGTGCTGTGGTGCAGTACAAGTGGTAGAAATATTAATCCTGCCTCAGCAGGCTTTTATTTGGCTTTCAAACTTCTAATCAAAACTGGCATTTTATTGCCCCTACTGATTATGTCTCTGTAAAAACCAGTGCATTTGTGTCTTGTGTTTTTCTAATGTTTTTATCTGTGCCATCTCCTGAACTAGCACTCAAGGAAGAGTGTATGCAGAGCTACTGGAATGAGCAAAAGGAAGAAAGAACTGCAGAGTTAAACAAATTCATTAATCAGAGCCACATATACCTACCAGTGTGTTCCAGTTGGTGGTATGAAATGCATGTGAAAAAGACAGAGATATTACAGAACTTGATAGAGATAAATCCACTTAGAAAGTTTAGAGCATTTAGAGCAGCTTAGAGCATTTAAAAACAAGACCTGTGTACAGCAAGGTATGTCTCTCATCCACAGCCCCTGTGGGGATCTAAGCATCCCCTCTGCTTTCATTCTAGTCCGTTGCAAGTCTTTCTGTCAACTTCAGTGAAACTTAGAACAGTCTTTTACTTCTTATTGCTAGATTTTGTTTTCTTTTAAACAAATACCAACAATTATAGCAAATCAACAGTTCTAGCAAAATGAACTTCAAGTGGTTGCTCTCAGAGGGACTGTGACAGCGTAAGTGTGTTACTGTCAAGGTGAGATATAACCTAAAGAATATTATGGAATTTAGATACCTTTATCAAAGATTTTCACTAAACAATATAGGCTGTCAAATTTGGATGAATATACATTTGTTTTTCATGTAGCAACCGATGCCTATTGTTGCTTTGGCAACAAAATCCAACCATATACAACTCTTCTGTCTTATCACTTCCCATCACTTAAGTTTGAGAGCATAAGCAGTTAAGGGTAAGAACTCCTTACAGGAGCTCCACAGCGGGCAAAACCTGATTAAAAATATTTAACCTAAGAAGCTCAAAGTTATAGTCGTGAAAAGCACTTAAATTTTCTGAAGTCATGGAAGTTCACAGGAAGGACATTGGAAGTGCTTTATCTAAACTGGAGGCTTGTGGGTTTCCTACCTCCCTTTGACTAAAGAACCAACAATGCACACCACAAGAAAGTAGATCACACCATTTCCTTTAAAGACACACTTACCCCTGATAAAATAAGATGCACCAACACACTGTTTTTCTCTCTCCAAGAGAAGAGAAAAGGTATTACCGTATAGGATTCCATTTTGCACATGGAAGTCTGCAGGTTCTGCATCGACGGACATTTGGTTAATTTTGATTCCCTGGATGTATTTGGGCCTGCTTTTTAAAGGCAATGAACATTAATAGTAGCCTAGGGATTAGAGCCTGAGAAAGACTGAGAAATATGTTATTGTTAGTATGTTATCTGGAAACCAGGAATAGTGGATTCTGATTCTTCTGCATATGATTGTGCATAGTTAAAGAAAGCATAACTTGACATAAACAGGTTTGGTAAATACACTCTTCCTGCCTATGACACCTGTCAGGCTGGCTGGATTATGTAGTTTCTAATTTTGGGGGGGTATTTTTGTATATGCTGTGAATTTGAATACCTGCCCATGCTTTTCTGCAATCCAAGGTGACATGAATCAGGTAAAGAGCTGATGGTTTCAAATGGTTGTACTCTTTTTCTTTTCCAATTCATAGGAGAGCTGCTTTTGCACTGACACTCTGGTCCCTTCATTCCTTGTGTCTTCTGAATCCAGTATGCAGCCATGTTCTATTCTTTCAGTTGTCTCAGGGCTACAAGGTGTATGAACAGGTAATGGGCTGGATAAAACATATTACTGTTTTAGGATATCACACAGACTATTTTTAAAATACATGGCAGAATTTAAAGTTCTGACCAACACGTTTTGCACATATTTGAATTATTCTGTTAGGTTTGAAAGAGGAGCTCCCTCAGTTCTAACAGAAATTGCACTTCTTTTGTTTCCTGATATTGTTATTAAAGATTCACAGACCTGAATTTCTGATTATTGCTGGATTAACAAATTGGCAGGCTGTTTGGTGGTTGGATCAGAACAAGAACTAGCCCCACGCTCACGAGGTGTCTCACCCCTGACCTGGAAGAATACCACTGGGGTGAAATAATCCATCTCCTCGTTCAGGTTTTAGAACTTCTTTTGAAACAGCAGAAAAAGCTGCTAATTAGCACTAAGAGCTTTTTTTTTTTTTTTTTTTTTTGGTCTTGGAATCCTTTCTAATGAGATTTCCTTTCAACTTGCTACAGTGCAGTGCCTGTATTAAAGTGTTCGGTGTAGGCAGCAGCTTTGAACCTTCATTTTGAAAAAAATCTTCATTGAAGTGACAGTCCCCCCTCCCAACCACGAGAATTGAAAAATTGAACACTGGGTGAAATATGCATGGCATTTAATGCAAACGAATTAATAAAGTGAGACAAAGAGTTTTAAAACCCACTTATTTATTTTTTTTTTTTTTTGCCAGTTTATTGGAGGGAAGATTCCTTCTAAAAGATCTGTGGGACTTCTCTTTCGTTTCATGTACATGCTGTTTCCTGTAATATCAATTATATAACAGGTCAGAATATTTAATATCCTCTTGTCTGCAGTGGAAAATATTCCGAAGAGAAACTAGCTGAATTTTAATTTCATGGCCTATATATTATAGTGCAAATGCTGCAGTTAAAGCTGGGGTAGGAGGAAAGAGGCAGAAAAGGAGAGTGCTGGAGGTCTGCAGGAAGCCTTCCCAGTTTGCCCCAGCAGAATGACTGGCCACGTGGAAGGGACCAAGTGGCGTCTGCTGCTGCTGCTCTCTTGATACAGTCGATGGTGTTGTGATTGAGGAAACTGTGGAGGTTTTGTTTTGTATTTAAGGTTTGTGTATTTAGAGCTTTTGATTTCCTACTGAAAGTCACATGAAGAGCTGGAGTTTGTTAAAAACAGCATGAATGTGGGAAGGTTGATATGACACTTCCCCTCTAACTTTTTGCTGCTTTTGAGGCTTGGGAGCAGACTACGTCCTATGTCAGCTTTCTTCAGCGTTAAACAAAGATTTTGTCTAGTAGTACTGACATAAAAAAGTAAAACAGAGCCATTTGTTTTGTTTAATGGAATAAAATAATTTACATTCTTATGCTGATATGTTAAAGGGTTAAAAGTTGAGTTGTCTTATCCAGCCACTGTGATCTTCATCAGTGATAAAATAATTATAGCAGTACAGCATGATATAGAAGTTAGGGCTATTAACTGTTGGTAGAACTGAATCTGAATTAGTGATCAGAACAGGAACTTCTTTAAAAGTTCTTTAAATTGAAAATATGCATATATTTTAATAAAGATATGAATATATGTTCAAGGATAGAAAGAAGAAGAAATGTCTTCTTTTTCAGTTAGTAGTAAAATATTGTGAAAATTGATCATTATGGAGGTAGCACTGTGTTAAAAATATGAAAAACTTAAGAAAACTCTTGACTGATTCTTACTTTAAGAAGTGTTGTTGGTGAAATCTCCAGGTTTGTCTCTTTAAATCTCGTTTTCAATTGTTTGAAATACAGTTCAACCATGCAAAGAGGCACAAAAGGGCAGGACATATTGACATAGAAGGGTGTGGATCACTGGGTCTTGTGAATTTCCATTCTTTATGCCAGCATGCTGCTTCTGAAGATTTTTTTTTTTTTTAATTTAATTTTATTATTTTTTTCCCAACTGCCGACACTTCAAACTCAGCTTTGGCCCTACCAGTCACACTGGCTTCTTTCCGTCGTATATGTGCCCACCACAAACATATTCTGCAGGCTAAATTACGCTTTCAGCTACCCTTGCACAACTTCACTGCTTTCAGATGATGTCTGTGGTGACACCTGTGCAATTCCATTAGCCTTTCAGTGTTCCAGGTCATTGTCACCACAAGCAGCGTCTGAAGCTAATGGGATTTCTCTGCTGCAGTGTAGAACGAAAGTTGCACGGCAACACTTCTCTGTAGCTGGTAATTACGCATTAGATGCTAAGAACTCATTTCAATTGTCAGCCTAGGTATTTTTGTGGTACTTAGAGTTGAAGAAAACCCTTATTTACAAATGGCCAGATTCTGAAACCTCACTCAGGCTGGACAGTATCTTGTATATTTCTATACAAGAAATCTTAGAGAGGCAAGGTACTGCTCCATGCAAATAAAGCTTCAGAATTTGGCTGAAAGTGATACAGAAATTTGGACATCACTTGGACGAAAGCGATACAGCGTCAGACATACACAGTACATATGTATCGTGTACTCATTTTTAACTTCACTTTTTCCAACAGAGTAAATTTAAGAGAATATGAGTACAAATGTAAGGTCCTGTTAAAGTAATTCATTTGTGTTGCTGCAGCATACCTCCTTCGGGCATGTACTCTGAGGTAACAGCTTCCGGTACTTGAAAGTAAGAGATCCTTAATAGAATGGTTGATTTTGTGGTGGGCATGAACATACAGAACGGTGTGTGTCTTGTTTTTATAGCAAAGGAAACCAATGTATTACAAAGAACAACCCAGCATCACATTTAATACCTGAAGATTTTTTTGTTTCAGCAGCCTAAACTAGAGTGAACAGAATTATAAGAAATGTTTTTTTCTTCCCTGGTAAGGTACAAGAACAGATGCTGCTGCCAGGCTATCCCAAAAACAAAGAACACATTTTGGAGCCTGGTTTCCATATATTCCTTTCCTTCACCTGGTAACATTCTGCTTCCCCAGTCAGTGCTGCCGATCACCATGCATTCAAGCAGCCCAGTAACAGCCCCTTCTTGTTATGTGGGGAGGGAAAAAGAATGACAGGATGTTCTCAGACAGCAAATTCTCTTCAGTCAGGGTGAGGAGAGGATGCTTACTGCTGGGAGAATCGGGCCCTAACTGTAAAATTTGGAAAGCTGCAAATGATGAAAAGAAGGTCTGAATCTTATTCAAGCACTACTTCCATTATGTTATGGCTGTATTTTGTGGATAAGCTTGTGGTACTGATGAGTGATGAGTAGGCGATTTAGCATTCACTGGCAGAGCCCTGAAGGCTGTCATTGCTTTGACCTTCCTTGATGCCTGCAATCTGACATGTATGCACCAGGCAATCATGGAAAAAGCCAGGAGAAGGGTAAATCAAGCGTGTTTTTTTGTGTGTTGTTGCAAAAAGGATAATACTACTAAAAGTTAACATTAAATAGAAAAGAATAAAGCAAATCCTAAAACAAAGAAAATCTCTTAAATGAGAGAAACCGGAGCCATGGCAGTTCAATGTACGTTGAATTGAAGTGATACACTGTGAAATCAGACAAATCTTTTTTGAGAAGCGAGTGACAGTCATGGGAATTCCTGGTTGCTGGGATGAGCAAGCTGAGCTACACTACTCACTTAAATTACTTTATGATTCAACAATTGTATGGAGCCACTGTTTTAATTAAATTATAGATCTTGGGAAATACAGATACAATGAGATATTTCAGCATACTTGTCCTCCAAAAAATGAGTTATAGATTAGGTGTCATTGATCTGCCTAGAAATTATGTTTTAGGAACCTGTGTATCTATACTACATGATGTAGTAAAATGAACAAATATTCCTTTATTAACTCCTTTACTGATCAAAAGTACATTTTGTGTAGCAAAAACAAGCCAAGACTGGAAGTAGAAAAATGTGTGAATATAAAGATTCGTTTGTACACTGACTATTTTGGACTGAACAAACCTGGCTTGGGTTCCAGAATAGCTTTGTCTTCACAGCTTCCTAATGTGGTAGTACTTGATAATCTGCCTACCAGAAAAATGATCTTCTGGCAGATATATTTTTTTTTCAGGAAAATGTGTATCTGAGAAAAAGATACTGGTGTTCTGATTATTTATACTGCAATAGTTTCAGTAATACTATAAAATGTGAATAAAATCTGTGTTATAAAACACAGTATGTAAAACATTAAACAGAAGAATGGCTCACCTGATTGATAGATGTCCCAGACAGTGGATATAATCCTTTGAGCACTGGATTTAGACTTTGGAATTCTTTGCCTTTGCTGTCAGCTTTTGGGATAAATCATATATCTTCACTCTGCCTCTCTTTGTCCTGAAAAATAAAGTCACTGATTTTTCAATGAGAAATCCTATAAAACTATAGTTATTTTAGCCAACAGTTTTTTCGTTCATTCATTGCAGTGGGATTTGGTTTACATTTTTTTTTTTTTTTTTGCCAGGAGGAATGAAATACTAGCATCAGAGTTAAACCAGAGTAAAAAAGAAACCTGTTCAACAAGTACTGGCAGAATATTGCTGCAGGATAAGCTTCTGGTACTTCCTACCTTATGTGATATATCTTATTTTCCAGCTGAGATGATCTTATCCAAACCCATGGAAGTATATATAATTCTTTTCTTTGTTTCCACTGAGAGCTGGATCCAGAGTCACATTAAATAAGATGAATAGAAGGTTTCTGTTAGCCATGACTACTGGGGACTGATAATGGGAAAAACAGACAGCAGTATGGTTCTTTTGTGACAAGGAGAAGACAGAGGCCAACTGTTTATTTATGGACGCTCTTTTTGCATGTAGCATTCTTCAAGATGTATGCAGTCCTGAGGCTGCCTCTTATGCATGGATGAAATCTTTTGCATGATGCTTTCATTTCATGAACTTTCCATGTACATGCTGCAGCGAAAGGAGATTCCTTCAGGGATTCTAACCTATTCCACTTTGCTGACAGAGGGGTTTTTCCTATACTGGAGTCTTTCCACTCATTTGGTTCACAGCACAATTGTAGTTGTTTGAGAGAGTAAACTGCAAAGCAGAAGTAGAAACAGAGAAGAGTTCAGAACACTTTAAGGGCTGCAAAATTCACATCCACCCACCCTTCTGGAGGCATCACAAGGGTCAGTAACAGGCTGACTTTGCACCTATTTGCAACTGAGATGGGTAGTTATATTTGTGTAAACTATGTAGAAAATTGCTGTCTGAGGCTGTCAGTCTGACTTATAACACTTCATGCCAACCAATTAAAAATGATAAAGTAAGAGAGAATCAAATCCACAAGTATTAAGCCAGAAAAAAAAGAAGGAAACAATTTCACTAAATGAATTAATCAAACTGTATTACAGAACTAAATAAATCAATAGTCAAGGCAATTTCATCATATTTTTTATCAACTTGTGTGCCAAATTTTAGACTGAGTTAAGAAGAAAATGAACTCCTTCAGCCCTCAATATTATCAAAATCATGGGAGGAAAAAGAAAGCTTCTCTGCTGCACCCCGTCATTGAACTGTGACATTGTTGGGAATACAGATGAAACCTTAAACCTCCTCAACAGAAACACCTAGAATATAAATCCTGGGTGGCCTTGGACACCTCAGAGAAAATAAGTAACTTTGTAATGCCTTTATGTATATGTATGTGTATATACATATGTATTACCTTCGTGCCTCAGATTTTCGTCATTTCCCCTGCACTCCCTGCTGCAACCTAGTGGTAACAGTTGAAGTGTCTTTTTCCTAATGTAGAAATCAGCATTCTTGTCATCCTGCCATCTTGTCATTCTGTCATCCCGTTTCTTTAAACAGGTGTCTGTCTCTCTCCCAGTTGATCTGAAATGGTTTAGGACAGCTTATGAACAGATGATTCACAAAATCAGGGAGAATTAAGTGCTTTAGCAAGCTTTGATCCTTGGAAAATATCCTCTAAAATGCATTTACTTGTTAATTTGCTTATTTCCGCCAGCTTCACATGTTGCTCATGTTATCCCTGTTCTGCACCAGCCAGGTGCAAGGAAGACTTTTTCCATTTCTGCAGATTGGCTTTGGCAACTGATACTGCCCCATTTCCTCTGTGCTCTGAAGGTATGGCTAATAAATAGGAGAAATGCAAATGTGATCACAATGAACTTCCTTAAAAGACCTGCGATTCAAGAGGAAAAAATACGGTGATGTTGCTTTCCAGACTCCAAGAAAAAGGAAAGAGAGTAACCACGTTGCTCTGGTTGTATAAATGAGCATGTAGATAGACACAGAACTCATTCTGTATGCTTGGGTAGGTCCTGTTACATACCATCCGACTTAAATCTACACGAGTAAGCACCTGCACACACATCTTTGATGATCTTTGACATCTTTGTCCATATTTTTTTTTATTGTTCATAAAATCAGGGATTCTGGCTGATATAACATCTCTAAGGGCGTTATTATTATTAACTTTTTTTTTTTTTTTCCTATAATTTTGCTCGCTGCATTGCTTTGATAGTACACCTAAGGAAAAAATGTTTTCACTGTTTGCTTTTTAATTCAAGAAATAGAAGAGAGAAACTAAAAATATGTGTTTTTACTCCTATTTTTTCAGTAATTTGAAGATACAGGATTCTCCTCTATGATACTGTCAAGGTTAAAAAAAAAAAAGTCTGGAAGACATTATGTTTGCCATGGGTTTGTACCCATGTAGGTACTCCATTGTACTGCTGCAGAAATTTCTGAAGTGGAATTAGAGGACAATCTTTACATTCCACATTTAAACAGAAAGAGGTAAACTATTTTAAAAGACCTGAACTGAGTGATCAAAAGAGGAAAATACACGTGGCAGTGATGCTGGATCTGACACCATCAGATTGTTCATACAGTGTTCATTTTCATTCATCTTTTTTTTTTTTTTTTTTTTTTTTTTTTCAATTGCTCTCAAAAACCCAAGGAAAGAAAAAAAGTTCTATGAATAACTGAAAGCAGTTCTCTCCTTTCAGTCATCAGCCCTTTTGTTCTCGTTTGTATCTATAACCTTGCACCAGTCATTTTAATTTATTTGTGGTTGTAATATAACCATCTCAATGTCTAAAGCAGTGGGAGAGCAAAACGGAAAAGAAATATTTATCATGTTTTAAATAAAAAGAAAAAAGAAGGCAAAAATCCTCTAACCTGACTAAAGCTTTACAAAGAAGCGAGAGATGCACAGACTATCCTTGAAAGACAACCATTGGTTTGCTGGTCATTACCAACTACAGGGAGCATCTAACAAAGAATAAAAGTGAATAGCTTTTTATTTAAGGCTACCTTGTTTATGAGTTTTTTTCCCCTTTCTTTGATTTATATCATGCTTCTAAGATGCCTTCTTTCTGGGTACTCACCCCACCTGATTAGCATCATCATTTGCATTACAATAATACCTCAGAAGCCAGAATTGAAATCAGCAGCCTTTTGTATTAGACACTATATGAACCTTGCCTTAAGAGCTCATTAACTTAAAAAAAATAATAAAAAAATGTAGAGACAGGAGACAGGAGAAAGGAAGTGTTGGTCTTCTGTAACAGGAGCAGGGGATTAGGGACAGAAAAATCTAACTACATGGGAGATGCAGAAATTGCACCACCTTCTGAGACCCAAGTCTTTGCTCTGACCAGAAGATTCATTTCTCTGTATGACCCGATTTACAGCTTGCAGTAATTTCCAAAGAAAACACGCTCATTTTAGAACCAGACTGCATTCTATAGCAATTTCTTCTGGAAATTCAGAATAAGCACATTGTGCCAGAAAAATTAAGACTTTATAGGTAGTATTAATAAGAGAAATCATATTTTGGGACTGGTAGCCTAATAACCAAAGAAAGGCCATGTGTGTGTCCCCTGCATTCTAATTCGGAGCACAAATACAGCAAGTGCACTTCAATCTCTAGCAGAAAATACTCTTGTTGATGTGGTTTGTTTCCTTGGTTCTGTGTGGTTTATACTCAGCAGCACTTCTCAGGTTCACAAACAGGAATTGAGGCACAAAGCATCCTGCCTCTCATTTCAGCCTGTACTCCAGGAGCCAGGTACTGCGAAGAGAAAAGCAAAAATCTTCATGAATTGAAGTTGGGCATAACTTGAATTATACCAGAAAATAAAAGAGGTAAAGTGATGAAAGTGAAAATCATTGTGAATTGAGTCAAGTTAAGCCGAGCCTTCAGAACAGGCATGACAAATGAAGATCAAGGGAAGCGGTAATAAGGAAGAAAAGAATCTTTAATAAAAGCAGCAGGTTATGTCTAGGAGGCAGTTTAGGCTTATTCCACTGGAAGATCAACACATTGCAAGACCTACATCTGCACTGATTGGAAAGGAACTTGAATTTTGTTATTTGCCATCATGAAGGCATTTTTCACACTGTTTACACATCTGTATATTTATATACTGCAGGTACAGATCTAAGCGGGACCAGAAAATGTATTATTATTAATATATATTTTTTTCAGGGTAACTGTTCATACTGAAAATTACCCTTGGACAAAATGAGTTATTGTGTTTGGGAAAACAGCATCAAGGTGAGGAACAAAGAGGACAGTATATATATAGATATAGATATATATTGATAGAATCATAGAATATCCTGAGTTGGAAGGAGCCCACAAGGATTTTAGAGAAACTTTTAAGCAAATGAAAGAGGATCTATTTTACTTTTTTGGAAGCTTACTAATGAACTAAAGAACAGATGTATCTGGGAGACTCATCAACCCCCTGAGTAGCAATGATTTGAAACAGTTTGTCATATCTACTTGATCCTGATTAAAATAAGACAAATTAACAGCTTTCACCTCTCTTGATGGAGAACAGATAACTGTCATTCAGTGGCTCTCTCCATCATAGACTAATTCACTGTTTTTTTGAACCTCCCAAGTAGATAATTTCAGCAAAAGGATAAATGCAGCCCCTTTCTCTGGCACCATATTCTTCTCTACTGCAGGCAGCCCTGAGGACACTAACGGCCTTGATTACCCTGATCAGCCCCATGTGGGATCCCACCCCACCTGCTGCCCATGGCAGAGGCTCCATTTAAACTCAGGTGTGCAGCCCCCCATCTTTAGCAGGCTGTGCTGTAAGCCTGTCTCTTCCTTGTCTTGCTCTCTGCTGTTCATTGCTTGGGTCAGCCTTAGCTCTGACCTTTGACCGTGCTTTTGTCTGAAGACCCAGGCAATAGTTAGAGCTCACATAATGTTATTGTTTTTTAAAAACAGCTTATTTGTTTAAGGGTGAGACAAGGAGGTGTTGTAGAAGGTACAGGTTAGCTCAAAAGCAGTAGAGGTGTATTCTTAGGAGAAGATGGGTATAACCTGGACCTTCAATTGCACTATGGATTTTGTGAAGACAGACTTTGCTACCAGCCTCGAGTATCTGTGTCTCACTTAGACACCTGCAAGATAGCAGATGGGCTGCAGGAAGCCACGTGTAGCATGGGAGAGAGATTTATTTCAGATATCTGAATTTATTATTTTTTGGGGGGGAGAAATGTGAAATCATATATTTGATAGAACTAAAAGATTAGTCTCCATACATCATCCTTAGCAATAGAGTCTAAGTAATAGAAAGATTTGCTAATGTTTCATAGGAAAGCTACTCCTCGATCTGTGCTGAGCTAGCCCAAGTTTCAAGCCATTTAAGGGAAATATTTTGTATTAAACAATATTAGCCACATAAGTTATATTAAGTGAGTCTTTCTGTTGATGTAATATGATCTGAATTAGTGAACGGACTGAAAATAAGGTTGCTGTTATTTTATTCCTTAAGCAACATTGTCTAAGGTGTCCTAGGTTTAGATAGTCTCACAGATGCCTCTAAAAGGATCTGAAAAAGAAATTTATTGAGTTCAAAAGATGAGAAAGCGGTCTGTAAAATGCTTAATATTTTTAATGTTGAATGTAGTAGGATTGATGGATGCCTAACTCCCTTAAAGGCTAGTTATTTCATATGCTGATTTGGATGGCTCTTTTGAGAGAGTCTTCCCAAGAAAGAAATATGGAAAACTTACTGAGAAATCAAAGATGTGAGAAGAGAAGTATGCCAGGACATTCTAGCATATTTCTTTACAAGCACATGCTATGCTACTGCAGACAGAAAAATTCATGACTTTATAAATTATAATTACCTTTTATAATTCATTGGCACTTTTAGATTTCTCATCACCATCTAAGTATGGTGTCAGTAAGCAAAAAATCCCTCTCTTCCTATGTTGGCACCCTAGAGTTAGCATTTCAAATGTAGCTCTAACTTTCCTTTAAGGTCAGTAAAAATGTTTACTGCATTCATGTGATGAAGAGCTTCTTTATGTGACAGACTTTCAGGGAATCCTGTGATGTTCCTTCAATTTCTCAAGCAAAATAATTCAGTGTTGTGATGGTTTCATTGAAAGAATTGTAGGATTTTTTTTTTTTTTAATGGAAAAAGTTCCTCCCAGAAGATGAGTTTTCAGTGTATGCTTCTTAGGGTTGTTGTATGCATGCCAAAAAAAAAAAAAAAAGTTGTCAGAGAGGTGATTGATAAACTTAACCTAAAACAACTGATGTGAAGTAAGATAATGGAACTTAATAGCTGAGGGGGAAAACTGTTATTTCTTTGAGGCATGATAATTTTGAATTAGCTTTCTACTGTTCACTTGATTTTGTTAATGCAAATCCCTGTGCTTTCAGATAAGTGTAAGTAAGCTATCTCATCTCTGCCACAGCATAAAAGCATCCCTAGGGCCATATACTGTAGATAGCATGAAGGTGGTGAATCTGCAATCTAGATGACTACCTTTTGTCTTGTTCGTGTAATAATATTCCAGAAGGGCTGTCTGCCTGACTGTAAAGGGAGGAAGTTCACTTTTTCCTTTCTTTGTCTTTTGGAAGCTGAAAATGATTAATGCCCTTTAAGGAGAACTAAAAAAAACGCAGATACATGTTTTAATACTAAAAAGTTGTGTTTTCATAACAGCCAAGTTTAAATGGAAATTGCTGCAATTAATTTCTTTTCCCATCTATCATGACACTATTGGGACAATATTTACAAACATTTCAGGCAATGAATCACACTTAAGGAACCACCAGTCTATTGTGAAGATGTTAGTGTCTGCTGCTTACTGTAATCTCAGAAATTTTTATTGCATGTTATTCTGTGGGCCACAACTTGATAGCCATCAATGTAGGAGTTGTTTCAGGAGGAAAAAAATAATCAAGAAGTACCAACCTTTTCCCCAGTTAATCTAATTTTTCTGCTATATCTATTTATCCTTTTTCTTTTGAATATATTATCTGTTTTAAATATTTGGGCCACCTGAGTGTGGTGGTGCAGGTGCAGTGGCCTCCAGTGCTGCTATTCACAACACCTGGAGGACAGCAATCAGGTTCACACCTGAGATGGGGGGGAAAGTGGCACAACAGTTCCCCTACTTCATTACTCAAGCCTGGGCAGTTTAGCTCTAAGAAGCAGCAGCAAGGAGTGAAGTTGGTTTTTGAGAGCAAACTAACTAGCTGGGAACCTGGCATGCTGGACTGTCTGAGCTCTGCAGGTTCCCTCTTTTTCCTTACAACTCTTCTACCCTCTTCAGTTCAGGTTTTCATTTCTATATCAATTAAAAAACACATTTTGGTTTTGAATGACTTGCTTCTAGTTTTATTCGTAAGCCAGTAAAAGAAGAGTACAAATCTTCATCCTTCTTTGGAAGGACTGATATGAATAAATAGTAAGTTTTCTTATATTACAGTTTTTTTTATATTGATGTAACATGGTCCAATGGTTCTGTTTGTAGGGGGGGAAACAATTAAATATAGCCTGCATTGTTTTTTTATAAATTATTGAGGCATTTAATTGTTTAATTGCAACAGCTGTCTTATTACTGAGTAACTGTAGAAGAAGCTTTTGTTTGTCTTATAGACTTCTCGATTCCCAGGGTGACTTTTTTAGCTTAGGAATAAAATGTTAAGATATTGTTCATCTTACATGGCGTCTGTAATGCAGTCTGATCTCTGTACTATGCACATGTCAATGCATATTTTATGGAGTCTTGCCTTAAAACTAGACCCCCTTCTACTGTGAAGTGGATATCACACACTTTTTCTATGGATCATTAAATGCATTTCAAAAATCCCTTTTTCTGCACTAGTAATTCATTAAAAAAATATTCATATGATAGGTCTAACAATATAAAGGCTTTGTATTAAAACTATGTACTACGATGTTAGAAACTATCAACATACCTAAGAAATCTGATCTTCAACCAGAAATCTAATTAGTATTGCAAAGCAGAACTGATGTTTACTCAGATAGGCACACTTCTTTAACATAATTATCAGAAAATTTAACTCTTCTGTAGAGCCCAGCACTTGAACTTTTTTTTTGAAGACTTTTTTTTTTTCTCCAGGCATTTGTTATTGTTTGTAAGGCTCAGTATTGGTAGGAAGTACTATGAACGTAAGAACCTTTAGTACTATGGAAGTACTATGTATATAAGACATACTTTTAGATTCAATTATGTCTGAGTTGCTTAGAGTGTAATAAGTAGATGAAGAAGGAATGTTTTCTCTTCCATATTTCTTTCCTTCCGTTATCTAACAGCTCATGTTAGCCAGGTCTCTTCACAACAAATGCACATTTCAGAAAGCTGCTTGTGGCAGGATGCTAGTCAGGCAATGGGAATGCAAGACAAATAGTCTTATTTCTATTATTAGATAACATGATAATTCTTATTAGGATTGTGACTCTGGGGAGTACATTTCTGGCTTAATTAGGGATCTTGGGTAGGATCCTGTGGTGAACAGGTCTGGAGGGCTTGGGGGTGTGGGCAACTTTCAAGGACAGCTGCCTCAGAGCACAAGAAGGGTCCCTTGTAATGTGCAGATGATCAAGCCATGGTGGCAGAGAGCCAGCATTAAGAACAGGGCATTTCTGACTCAGCTCAAATAAAAAGGCAGTACACAGAAGAAGGAAGCAGTGGCTTCACCATATCCTCACCATATTTGGGAGGAATATGGTGACACTGCCTAAGTGTGCAGAGATCAGAGATGCAAAGGTCAAAGCTCACCTGGAGCTGAAACTAGCCAGGGGTGTGAAGATCCACAAGAAAGTCATTTTTATGTATGTTGGTGGCCAAGATAAATACGCGACCCTCAGCTTAATTGGACAGCAGTCTTGCAGACATGTATAGAGCAGTGAAGTGAATTAAAAAATATGTATCTTTTGTTATTTTAAATGTATTTATTTTTTAATTGTAGAACTGAAAAAATGAGTATTTCAAATTCTCTTAGCTAATCAGGGTTTTATAGGACTGACTCAAACAGTCTTTCAAGTTGATTCAGGATGATATTATTTTTCCCTTGGTTTGCTGCAGTTGTAGCCCACATAGCTGAACTCGGCACTGCCTCTGAGAAATCAGTGACAGTGTGTTTTAGCAGAATTGCTTTCATCTGAGTGCATCAGCTGCTCACAAGGCATGCTGTACAGTGAGCCATACTAAAAATTGAAGACATCTTGAGGAAAACAAGAAAAAAATGTTTCAGTCTACATGCATATAAACTAAATATATTTGTGCAGTTAATCATGCTTTCAAGACAAAAAGTGTGTTAAGTTGCAGTGCTATTAATTAAATTCTAATGTCAGCTACAGTTCCTACTAAAAGTACTTTTATTGTTTATATATATATAAACACACCATAAATTTGTGGTATTCTTCAAGACGTTGCACTGTTAAAATGATGATGATGCAACCCAGAAGTGTACCACTTTCAATTGCTTTATTGAACTAAAACTGAACAGTTTTTCAGCATCTTACAAAAACATCTGTTTTGAGTTATGTCCTTCTTGTTAATGAAGACCTAATCAAGAAAGTTTTTCTGGCTTTGTCTTTAGGGAATATTACAGAAGAATGAAGATTTTTGCCTTCCCCTATTTTCAGTGAAGTCAGGTTTTATTACATTCCTTTGGGTCATACAAGGAACTGCTGTGTCAAACGCTTTAAGACAACACTGTGGAAATTAATGCAGTAGGGTGACCTGGGTAAAAATTAAATATAGTTTTCAATAACTGCTTTCAACACTGAATAAAGAAGTAAATTAATTTTCTATACTCTTTTGGTGGCATAAAAGAAGGTGCATGGATTATTAATTAAACTTGGGTGAGATGTTTTCTTCAACTTGTGCCCTAGAAAAAGGCAGCTTTTTTATATTTGTAGGCTGAACTCTGAGGGGCTACGAGCAACTGCGTTTTTCACCTCATTAATCCAGCCTTGTTCCAGCAGTCGTTGCTCAGCTTATGTGTGTTGGTGGAAGGTGGTTTTCCAGTTGATGTCTGCCTGATGCAAGTGATGCAAGAGGACTGCATCAGGTGTGATTTGCAGCATACATTTTTAAGTGTTCAAATGTTTCCTGGATGCATTACAAAGCTGAAGGTTTGGTGTCTTGCTCGCTGTCCTAAAACCATGGATATCACAAAGCAGGACTACAATCAGGTGTGAGTGAGCAGATCCTTGTGTTTCCAGCTTAACACCTTTCTCTCCTTGTGTAATGCTATGGAACTGGATAAAGCAAACTGGAGTTGAGCCAGTGTTAAGCTCTACCTGACACAGCAGTTTCTCTGGCTTCCAACTGTAATTTAGAGCAGGCTTCAGGGAGGTTTTTTAATTATGCATAGTGTCTTTTTGGTGCTTGGCTGTCTAGGCTGGGGAGATTGAACTCTAGTCTAGGCTCCCTTTCCTATGGGCTCATTATGGTGGGTATTCTGATCCAGAAATAATTATTTATCAAGTCAGCATGAAATTCAAAGTTAGTCTCAAATGTGCATTTGTAGGGCGTAAGGTTACACAATGGCATCATAATTCTTCACAGTGACCTCTTCAAAACAGTCTCTGAAGTAGTATGAATGGGAAATATACTATAATAGTCTCATGTTTTTGCAAATAGTAGGGATAAGATTGTTTTTATCACTTTTTAACCTAAGATTTAAATCATTGTACGCCAGACCTATTATAATTTAAGCATGTAAGCAGAAAAAACTGTAAATTGCCCTACTGTAAATAACGTATGGTCTCAGGAGAAGCTTGCAAGGTCCAAGCAAGCTGTCTTCAGGTGGAAGTACTATGGAGTAGTAGCTAAGACTTAGTATGTGGCAAATAGTAAGGGTAAAAGTCTTCTTGAATTCAATTCAATTCTCATTCCTGTAAGGTTTTACTGCAATTTCCTATAATCAAGTGAAATTTTAAAAGTATTTTTGTCTTCATGATTTCTTACAAATTACAAAGTTCAAAATGTAGTGGAGAAAAGAGGCATCTTCAGGTCTCTGGACTAGCAACTCCACATCCCGTTGACATAGTGCCAGGCTGGTATGACTAAATGCTTGGAGAATGATACTAATGCAAAGACTATACCTAGGTATACACAGATTGCAGTAAACTGGGGGACTTTCAGTCTGTTCCAGTACATCTCACTACCTCTTTCTGGGTCTACACCTATTCAGGTGTGAATTTCTTGTGCATTTTGGGATCTTTGCTTATGAGTTCCAAACTGTTGATACAGGAGGAAATAGTGTGACTGTAGGATAAGTATGTTGAATCCGTCTCTTGCTTCACTCTATAATCTTCTAATGGGAGAGTACTGAGTTGAAAGGGGAGAGAAGGAAGGACTAGCTGGGCCACCCATAGAGTTAGAAATTACTAATATATTCATTCTTTCCAAGCACGAGTGCAGTTTTATAACTTTCTCACTTTGCATGGTACAGATCAGTCACACAGTATGGTACAGTCAACAAATGATTGCGGAGTGATTGCCAGGGACTGGGAAAAAAAAAAAAGAATATTTAATACATCTTGTTTCTGAGCTCTAGATGGAAATTCTGCAGAGATACTAGAGGAGCCTAAATAGATTTTATATCTGTTACTGATGTTTGTGAATACTGGAAAAGATGTTTGTCTTTATTGGATGCTTATCTGTAACAGACAGAACCTTTTTTTGAAGCCTGAAAAGAGGAAAAATAAAAATAAAAAAGAACCTTTAAGGTCATGATTAAATATTTAGTTTTTGAAAAGAATTTTTATATTTTTTTTCCCCTCAAGGGTGTTAGTTGAGTATCTGATAACTGCCAAAACAGAAGGTACGAAATGTGGAGATGCATGCTCTGTCTGGAAGGCTTCAAAAGGTATGTAACTGTGTGAACTTATTAATCTTCCTGACCTATTCGATAATATTGCTCTGAAGTATGTCAGTGCAAAAACTGACAGAGCTGTGAGGGAAGAACATTTTAATGTGTTGTCTTTTTATGAAACGCATTTGAAGAACATAGTGAAATGGTGTTATGTAGCTGATATAGAGATGTGCAGGAAAACAGTCACACTCTAAATTTTGCAGGGGAATAAGGAAGAAAAGGGTGCTCAAATATATATAGATATATATTAATTTAAATCTGAATTGTGGTCATTTGTTTTTTTTGATCAGAAAAAAATATTTAATCATCTAAGCTTCTAAGTCCAAATGGTGCTAGAAGTAAATAGGTGAGCAAACTTTTAAATATACCTGTATCTTTTTTCCATTTTTAATAATGTCCTGGGAATTATTGTCACCCTTTGAGGACTTTTCTGTCCCCTTGTCCCTGTCCCCTCCATTCCTCTCTTTTCTCCATGGAAATAGTAAATACTTTAACACGTGCAGGAAATTAGTTTAGAACACACAAAGAATTTTCCATGACAGTTTTTTATTATTCTAGTCATATTGATTTTAGTTTTACTATTAAGGCAGGTGTATAAACTTTCTACTGCCTCATATAATCCAGGAATTACAGAAGAATGCGTTTTGTACTTCAATTTGTAAATGTACTGGCCATGACTTTTTCTGCTTTATATTCAACACTAGTGTGAAATGTATCATTTGATATTTAGCATCCCTTTGCCATGTCTGTCATATCAGTAGAGTGATCCTTGAAGAGTAAAGGTGGGGGGAGCATTAGAAAAAGTAACCTTGGTTAAGCAACTGCTTCTTAGTTTAATAGCAATCAAAAGGTTGTTATACAAATGGAACTGTGCATGAAAGTCTGGATAATCAGAAGTATTTCATGATTTTATACAAAATAAAATCATTCCTGGTTTTGTACTTTCTTATAGAATGTTAAAAAATAATGCTAAATATGTGATGGCAAACAGAAGTATAAAATGATGGTGTGTATTCTTGGCATGGGACTTACCATATAAAAGTTAAGCCAAAGTTTTTTCAAAATTTGTTCTGTTGATATTGTAGACAAATAAAGGATGAAAAATTTTAAAGCAGTATAAAAAAAGTCTGTTTCCACTATGAACCACTGATGTTAGTGTGTGCTTACTTCTGGTGTTTCATAACAGTGCTATAACATTTAACTAGAAGGAACTTTCCCAGGATATTGACTTAAAATATATTTTCTTTATGATGTGTTCAATGACACCAGATATCTTTTTTTTTTTTTTTTTCCCACTTCTGCTTGGCACATTTTGCTGAGATGAAGAAGTTAAAGCTTTTGTTATCACCTCTTTCTGTATTGACATCCAGCTCACAGAACCATATGTTCTTAGCTGAGAGTCCTCAGCTCTCAAATTATCTTTACTGTAGGTCTAATTTTTACAGATGCTGAGTATTGGTCACTTCTATATGTCAGCTGTTTCCTGAAGTTAACTTCTTTTGTGGTCTGCTGCTTTCTACAACTATACTCAATCTCTTCAGCAGACTTCTTGCCAACATATTTTTTTTATGTCTCTTAACTTCATAAATTACATACCTCAGCGTAACTCAAATCTTCATTACCTGCGTTTTATACATTAGAGTAAGTTAAGTCTGTTCCAAACATTGCTTTCCTTGCTAGTAGGTAGACACTAGCACAAAATTGCACTCTTCATGCTTCCAATTTCATTGCTAATTATTGTTAAAAGAATCTGAGAAGATGCACAGCTTTGGGAGTTTGCTGTTATTGCTTTCATTTTATTTTAATGCAGTTTGATCCATGTTATTTGGTCGGTTCAGAATCCATTTATGTCACTACATTTCTTAGAGATTCGCTGGTTACTATGGTGCTCAGAGGTTAATTGAGTAATCATTAGATGCTGATGTATTGTCTGGTAAAAATGAATTAAAATTGATTGGGAATCCAAACACATTTTTTTTTGTCGTATGAAAGGATGCAGTGTGGTTCCTCTAATATAGACATCTATCCAGTGGCCATCTGGTCAGTATGTAATGTTCAGGATGCAGCAGTATTTCTCCATTTTGAAAAATAAGGCACAGATTGGAACTAACTAGAGGGTTTTTTTTGTTTGTTTTTTTGAACCTTTGTTCTGCAGAGCTACTTAGATTCGTGGCTGTGTGATCTCCATTTGTAGTTACTCTATCCTGATTTCCTGACAGTGTTTTTACATGATCTCTGAAGACTAGATTTAACTAGAAACAATGCTGTAGGTGGTAATATTTTTTTGTCCAACTTTGCTTTGAATTTAGATAATGCCACTTGGTTCCCTTTGGTTATTCCATGTTCTGTTTTCTGCTGTTTAAAAACATTAATTGTAGGAAAAACAAACTATAAACAAGCTTGATTAACTAGCTAGTGTTGTATGAGAAATCCCAAGAGGGCATGGAATGGTTGCTTTAACTTGGAATGATAGGAATGATGCTAAACCTCCTGTAGTGTGTGAGTGTGGTGGTTTTACTGTGCTAGGCAGTTGAACACCACAACCGCTCTCTCACTCCCCTTCCTCAGATGAGGAGGGGAAGAAGTAAAGGAAAGAACAAATCACGGGTTGAGAGTTCAGCAACATGGGTTGCTGATTTACTTTTGCCTGTGGGCTAGGAATAGCAGTAAGGTTATTTTGACTAGTAAATAGAAAAACCATGACAAGTTGCACAGTAAAACATTTTGCTTGTATTTTTTGGAGGTTGTTTAGCTGCATAACTCTGGAAGTTTCTTTGAATATTTCTTTCCATGCTTATGTCATCTCTGCCTGTGCTCTATGCTACTACATTTCATCTGCACAGTTTTCTCATTTATCTCTTCCCATTGTAAACCAGAGCTCTCAATCTATTTTGACAGAACGTGGTTGTAAGAATTACAAGAAATGACCCACACTGGACAAGTTTATCACAGTGATTTCTGAGTCAGAAGGACACTTGTTTTGATTCACCTGTTAAACCTTCTGTTTATGCATTGATTTATTTGTAGCAGGGAAAGCCAAATTATCCAAACTGAAATATTCGTTCCTATTTAAGCAAGGACTTGCAGGAATGCATTTTCCCATTCTTCAGCTGTAAGTTGGTGTACACTATTTCATTCTAGAGCTCCCAGATGCTTATTATAGGTTTATGCTTTAGTAAGCTATGAGTAATTTTGTTATGCAAAACAATTTATCATCTCGTGAGTGAGAGGAAGAGCTCAAAACTGAACAGTCAGCAACAAAGAAGTTAAAGGTTGGGATAAAAGATTAAGTGCCTTGCAGTTCTACTAGGATAGTGACAAAAGCTGGGAAATCAGGGCACATGGGATAAGATGCAGCCCAGTCAGCTAATCTCAATGCCACTCTTCCTCTCTCACTCCATCATAATTCCAAAAGAGTAACTGATACTTTGGCAAAGATATAATGGGAAATAATCATTGACCTGCAGTCTGTTTTGTTTGCTAGAGCCGGGAGTCATTTGTTTACTGCAGCGTTACCTGAACTAGCTGAGTAGTGGTAGGAGGCTCAGACACAGTAGGCCTGACAGGAGAAGTTGAGGCTGGATATAATGAAAAACTTTCTGCATGAGGACAGTTGAGCAGGTTGCTGAGAAAGGCTGCACAGTGTCTGCCTGCCTTTGGAGATGTTCCAAACCCAACTGGATAAAGCCCTAAGCAACATGGTCTGACCCTGCTTTGTGCATAAGGGTGAATGCAACCTTCTGAGATTCTTTCCAACCCGAGTATCCTATGATTAAAGGATGTGCATATAGTCAAAATTAGTGTGTTAACTTTAACATTGCTATTGTACGTAAAAATAGCAGTGATGGGCTTTAATAACACCAGGCAATAAGACAGTCTAACTATTTTGCTGACAAAGCCTTTGTGTTAGGGTTAAATTCTGTTGCTTCTGCAGGCTCCATTTTTATTTCAACATGCCCTAACAGGGCAGATATTTCTCAGGTTCTGAAAACACTGGCTTAATTTCTTCATGAATAAACATGCATTATAACTTATTCCAGACTGTGGTCAGCACAGGTGGACGAGTTTTTAAAACACTACTCCTTTTTCTAATGTAGAGCCATACCCTGGGCTAACATTGGCCATGATTGCTCATTTGATATCAGTTCAGTGATTTTGTGTGGGTTTGGAGTTGATATCACATTGAGATTAATAGTCTTTCTGGCTAATGGCAACCCATTCAGGTGGATGGTACAGAATGACTGTGAGTTTTGTTTCTTATTTTCTTGTTTACCTAGAGACATACCTTTCAAGGCCGAAGATATTATAGGTGAGAACAATGGCACAAAGATAATATAGAAACAGATTCCTAAGGACTGAGCAAGTAAGTGCTTACAGCTAAGAGCAGCACTTGCTGCTGGGAGTAGTCCGATTGATTTCTGTGAAATAATAGAAATCAATGTGACTGCTCCCAGCAGTCAGCATGATGGGCCAGATTCTCAGCCAGATAAAATTGAAGGTGCCAGCTGAGAATTTTATCCAAACCTCACCAATGAGTGTGTTTGCAGCATTTGGTCTTAAAACTACATTTTTTTTTTGAAAAATTGACTTCTATTTTTTCTTTTGGTAAAGCATATTGTGTTGGGCTTTTTTGGCACCTGCGTTTTGTCCCATCAGTACCCTGGGTTTGCCAAGGCAGGCTGCTGTACTAATCATTGTAATGTCCTAGGCAGTGGGGGATTCATTAAAAACTGCTGAAATCTTAGCAGATGCTTCTGAGCATGCAGAGATGATGTTCAAATTGTTTGTATACTTTTGTTTTGACGGGCTTTGGGATAGAAAGGATAAAAAGTCCTTTTTCTGAGGAAATGAATAGACAGTATTTCACAGCAGCTTTCCAAACAAATTAACCTTTAGGTTGAGACCAGGCATGGAAATATCCAGCCCCAGAGGAGAATGTCTCAGAAAGCAATGAGCTCATGTAAACATTGTGTATGCTGAAATACAGAATGGTAATTACTTAACCAACGCACAAATGGAAATGTAATAACACTGTAAATCTTTCATCTATCTGTCTACCAAAAGCAGAGCAATTTTTACATGAGATGACTGATATGTAGATATTCAAGACAATGTTGTCACTGCCTAAATTTTTCTTCTAAGAGAAGCACGCTTGCATTTATACTGATCTATAAAAATAATTTTAGCCCTCACAATTTCTCTAACACCCAGGCACTGAGAATTTTCAAAATTGGAGAGTATTTCATAAATTTGGCTTCAGCACTTGGGGTAGTCTTGTATTTAGTACTGCATATGAGAGGCCTGCAGTTCTGCAGCCACAAGACCTGGGTTGCTCCACCCTCACTCCAGTACGTGGTCTCCTAGCATGAGATCCCCAGAGAGGCTGGCACAGCCTCACAAAACGTGATGACTATAAATGTGCTTTCTTTTCAGTTTCATGCAAGAATGGGTGAAAACACAGACTGGAGATTTGCAATTGCATTTAGTATTTAAAAAAGTTTGTACTGAAGCATGGGGTTATTGATTGTAGAGCTAAAGGTTAAACCAGTAGAAATTACATGCTTGAATTAATGGCATATTCAAGAATGTTGCTTCAAATTTAAGGACATTCTGTATCTTCCACAATATCTATTCAACAATAAACTGTTGAAAAGACACACAGGAGGCCAGTGGCAGGATTCATATTACCTTCTGATATTGTCATGTTTGACTAATGGATGTTTTTTCTTAACCACATAACACTTCAGTTTCATGATTCAAACAGCAGTTGTAACTTTAAAGAGTCCCATGCATAAAGCATAGACGTGCCATTAGCAATAACTCTGCATATTTTCAGACCTGGGGACCAATAGCAGCATTTAACTGGGACAGCAAACAGATAATTAAAATAATTTAAGACTTGTAGGAAAAAAAAATATTTCTGATTTTTGTACAGTTTAAGTTCAACTTGTGAAATATGATTAACCTGGAGAAGTTACCGTCTCTGGGTCAAAATCCAAATGGATAAAAGTAATGAAAACTGAAGAGAAACTGTGAGGTCTCATATGATTATCATAAGCTATCCCTGTTTTGGTATTATGCACATGCAAATCCAGGTAGTTCTGTTAGTAATATGTGAAAGACAGATATAAATATGAACTCTTTTTTTTTTTTTTTTTTTTTTTTTTTTGCCTGGATATTGCCCCTAAATAGCTGTGATGTTACTATGGCTCATCTTGTTTCACAATGCTATATTCAAAGATGATGGATAACCAAAATGAAGCATGACAGGTCCTTCCCTTGAACAGCATGATCTATGATTACCTACAATGGAGTTGAAGTATCAGTTTTACTTCTTAGCTCAAGCAACGTGTATTTTTTTTTCCTGTCAGCTGACAAATACTGCTGACAGCTTGTATTCCAGCCCAAGGATGTTGGGGCCACAGAGAAGAACACAGTAAGCCCTAGTTCTCCTTGATATGTCCACAAACCAAAAAGCAGATTGGCAACAGATCAGCAAGAACGAGAACACAAGTGCATTGCCAGGAATTGTATTTCTCCCTTTGTGTCAGGGCTCCTTGAGCACATTTCCTTCAGGGGGGATCTGGAAGCCCAGGGCCAGGGCCAAGGCTGTGCAGCTGGTGGCAGCAGGGTGGGGGGCAGGCTACCGCAGGCAGTGCGGTGGTGCTGCCCTGCTCACCTTGCTCAGATGTCTTAGTGCGAGGCTGCTGCCATGCCTGCTGTTATCTGCCCCCACGGTGCCCAATAGTAAGGAAATCACTCTGCACAATGGGGTTGGACATTTCAGACACTCCCAGGAAACCTAGAAGTAGCTGCTGCTCAAAGTGTTAACAAGTGATATCCCCCAAATACCCCTGCAACCTGAAGAAGAAAACCAGATGCTCAATATCCTGATCTCTACATCATAGCTAATATCAAAGATGATTATAAGGAAGCCAGAATAAGGACTTTAAAATGAGTTTTGTGAGAAGAGTTTTCTATTAAAAGCTACTATTGTGGTGAACCAAAAAAGAAAATATAAAGTATATGGTGAATCCATCACTGGAAAACATTCATGTAAGCTTCTTTATGTACATGTGTATTTACTGAATGAAAAATACATTTTTATGTAACGGAAAATGAGTTATATGGTTAATTAGAATACAGTGTATATTTTCAGAAGCATACCTATTATCCAAAAAATAAAAGAAAAAAACTAACCTTTAAAACAAGCATGGAATCAAGCAAGATTGTCACAGTTACTCTGGGAATTTGTTACTTTGCTACTGTACAAGAGTTGTATAGAATCTGAGTTGTGACATTTATCAGGGAAGTGTTGTGATAAACCCAGCTACAACCTATCAACTGTCATGTAATCATTGGAAGAAACTAATCCAAAATGGCATGACAAATTCCCAAGGGGACTGAAATGTTGAATGAAGGGCTTCAAACAAAGGGTTCATTTAAATTGGAACATTTCAGCGCTGGTGGCTGTTTTAAGTGGGTTTGGCTGGTTCCACATATGACGCGGAGAGTACTGGAGGAAAACTGTCATATAGAAATAGTGACAAGAAAAAGAAATATCTTGAATTATGAAAACTACCAAGAAAGGTAGAAGGATGTCAGGAAGGTAGAGATCTAAGCATGCGGTAACTTTATGCTGCTGTTTTGGGTTTTACATCCTCAGCAAACAAAAAAAAAAAAGAAAATATATCGACTATTGAGATAAACAAAAGTATTTTCCTTGGTTTTGGTGTTTTCTCAAGTATTTTGCACATGTCACAATGTGGTTGATTGATCAACAGAGACAATAGATCGGGTGTGGGAGGAATGTAACTGGCATGTTTTGTAAGGATATTTTGCAAAAATTAGGCAGTAAATATATCATACAGCTTACCTAAGGTATGAGGTAAGAAATGTAGAAAAAAATGCTTAGATTAAAGGATTCTGTTCAAATAGTTAATGCAGTGATAGAGAACATAAAATTTGTTAGCTATGCTGGAGGAAGAAAGTAAACATCTCAGTAAAGCTATGTTTAGGTTTTCTGCATCACGAGGGCAATCTTACATCAAGTCACCTCCAAGTTCGGTATATTCTGTTTATTGGCAATGAAACAGCACTCGTGCATCAAGTTACTATTGGTTTCCTGATTAAAAAAATCACCTAAATTAGACTCTTGTCACAAAACGACAGATGAAATCATGTTCTTTAAATTTTTGATTATTAGCATTTTCATATTAGTTCTCTTTGACTCTTGACATAATTCTGGCTTTGGGAGGACTTGCAACAGATAAAATATGAAAGCACCTGCAATCATAGTGTAGAAATGACTTTTCTAAACCAAAGATGTTGATGTGAGCTAGGGCATCAGTTATATCCTTTTGCTCTAAAGGATTCTCAACAAATTCAGATGCATATTTGTGTGTGCTTGCTGGGCACCTGATTTAGTACAAGTTGTGTAGCTATATATTTGTCAGTTTATTTATGCGTTTACTTAGGACTATGCTGCTGGAGCAAAACTGTATTTTCATTTCCCATCTAACTTTAAATCTTCTGCAAAGCAGTTCTGGTTTGAATCTTGAGGGTGTAATAATTAAAAGAATTTACATACTTCCCTAAAAGTCATACTGACATAATGTTCTTGCCTGGAAATGTGCATGGTTAGTGCCCAACAACAGGAAGTCTTGTCATTTCTTTTCAGAATCAGTTAATGGTTTAAATATGTGATAAGTATTATGACTTGATTAATGTTAAAAGAGAAACAAAACCTATATAAACCTTGTTTTATATTCTCATTTTTGAAACAATGTGTTTTTAACACATTCCATACACCGTGTGATACTATGAGCAGAGGATACAAGAAAACATATTTGCACGCAAAGATCTAAGGTTGAACCACTGCTAAAAACTCCTTTATAGTGAAAATAAAATACCAAAGATAGCGAGTATTATGCAGTTGCTATGAGTAACTATTTTGTAGTATCAGATGTGATTAAGATGAAAAAAATCCCCCAAACGTTTCAAACTGTGTATCTCTTTTTGTACAAACAGTTGGATCACTCTGAAAAATCAGATATAGACTTTGAAACACAGTAGGGATATTGTGTGAACTTCCTTCAGAAAGCTCCTATTTATCCAGATGCCCTATGCATGGCGCAATGATAATCCTCTTAGGTTCTTGATGACTGCTCTACTATGTCGCTTTCCAATTAATTTAACTTGGGGATTCTTTTTATCACAGGCTGATCAGCTATTCCCCTTGTTTCTCTACTGAGTGCTTGTACAGCTGGCAACATTCTTTAGTTGCACTCAGTCTGGTTTTCATATCCTCTACCTAATTATTACATACGGGGAAAGATAGACTTACATATTTTGAAACAAATTAAAACAATCTTAATCCTGTTTTGTGTTTTGGCAATTAAGTTTTAAAAGGGCCAAAGGAACAATTTGTTCTTATTCCCCAGAATGTACATTTTCTAGAATGTGAAGACTTTGGTCGATAGCTTGGGGTGCTTGATATAGCTGTTGTGTTGCTTTGAATGTTTGGAACTAACTCTTTGACATGATAATTATTATTTAAATTGTATATACTTAGTATACTTAGCACTTCGTACCTTCATGCTGGAGTGAAATTAAACCCAAGTGACTTGTCCTTTTTTCATCGGTATTTTTGTTGGGCTCACTGTCTAAGGTGGTTTTCAGATCACAGGAAAGCCAGAAAGCCTGTTTTCTAAGATTCCGATAATAGTATTTCTCCTCTTCCAAAGGTTTTTGTTTTTAAATTCTAATAACTATGTTCTATTTCAGATAGGTTTTCATTACCTAATCCACTTCTAGACATTTTACATGTGTATCCTCTGCAAATCCAGTGTTTCTGCCAGGTCTGCAACTTTGTATGGGCAAAAATGAGCATCTTCTTTTTACCAACAAGCTGCTCAACACCAGCTTTTGGTGATGTAATCCACATTGCTATTTTTCCTTTATTGATTCTACTGCATTTTTTTGGACTTGTTGAATTCCAGACCTAGAAGTGTGCCAAAAAGCCCAGCTGCTTCATACCAGGTCAAAAAGAATCCTATTTGCACCGTTCTCTTAATAGGTATTCTCTAGTGCTTGACTGAGAAGTTCTATGAATAATTCTCTCCCATGGCCTCCAGGAACACACGTTATTCTGGCACAGAATAAACTAAGGGAGCTGAAAATAGCAACTGAATACTTGCTGATAGCCTATTTTTAAGATTTTGTATTTCTGTCAGCACATTCTTGTTGCTGAAAGTGTTTTTTTTTTTTTTTTTTTTTTTTTCCTAATAAGAACCATTAGGACAAGTGTCTTGATGAAGATTTTGATTTCAGATAAAAGATCTATGTAGGAATTCTGAGTCATCATTGGTAAGCTGAAACAAGGTTTCTGAAAATTGAACAAATGATTGTATTTTTGTATGTATTTCTAAAGCAATTGGTTTGACTCTTCTTGCTTAAAATAACATCAATTTATTGTTCAATGCTTATTTTGTATTAACAGTGATTTCAGCCTTCTGAAGCCTAGTTATTCCTTTCTAAAGGGAACGGTGATTTATAGATGGGGTGGAGATCAACACAGTATTTGTTATCTTAATATGGGATCTAAAAAACATGCAGAGGACACTTTTTTTTTTTTTTTTTTTCTTTCCCATTAGGATCTTTGGTAAGATTAGGGTATCAATTTAGGAGAGCCATGTTCCAGTAGCACGTGTTTAGTAATTTTTTTTGGTGTGTAGCAGAATGTGAGCAAGATCCTGCAAGCATCAAGGTAACAACAGTACTAACGTATACATGGACAGATCACCTTTAATTCCAAAAGCAGCAGCAAGACTTGTTTAGTTGGGAGTAATCTAATTTAGATACATACCTTGTTTATTATTTTCTGACACCTGTCATGTTATATGAAAATAACTTTGATAAAATATCTTTTGACAAGATTATATATTTTTCTCCTTCCCTGGAGCATTTTCATGTTTTTGTTTGACTCCTGGTGGAGGAAATTGTCCTGATCTCCTTCAAAATAAAGTGGGATGGTATCTATCTGGAGACAATACAAAAGATTTAAAATTGTGGTGCTGTTACAGAAAAAAAATGTATGATAATGGTAATTAAATATACCTGAGTATGCTTGTAGCTTGGTTTAGAGAGCTGAAATTTATACCATTGTTCTTTTTTAGTCTTCTCCGGATAAAATGCTTCTCTTAGGTTCAGCAGCTTTCCTGATTAGGGCCCTAAAAAAACACTGACCTTTTCTTAGGTGTTAAGCGAAGCCTTTTGTTTCTGGTCTTAATTCTTTCTCAAACAGTTGGCACTTTGTTCCTCTATCAGTTATTTCTTTCAATAATCCTTCAGTTCCTTTCAAGCTTAGTATAGTAACTTCAGACATTCTAGAGGATTCTTATGAATTTCTTTTGAATTATTATTATTATTATTGTTATTTGAAGTTCATCTATATTTTGATAGTTTATTCAGTAATAAATTGATTTGGAAGTATTCTTAATGTTTAGTATTTTTAGAAATTATTTGATAACTCCTATGTGTCTTCCTCTATAGATTAGAATTCAACATTATGTAACAAAAGAAATCAGATGCTTGTGATGCAGTGTGTGCACTGTAGGGCTGTAGTTTAGAGACTCATTAAAATAGGTGAATAGCCATTATGGCAGACAGTATTAGATTCTAAAAGACAGATTTTTGAGGTGACTTTGGAGGAAAGAGGAAGAAAATCGCAGGGACTGAAAGAAATTTTCTGCCCAGTGTTTGGGACAAGTAATCATCTAATGAAAGTCGGTAACAAATTTACAATTAATATTCTAGTACAGTGACTCATCTTTAATTGATGAATAATGATTTTATGCCTCTAGATGTGCTTTGAAGTCATAACCTTCTGACCAGTAGGGAGAGTACAACCAGCTGTCTCTTTTTTTGTGTGTGAATATGATCATGAAAGAACAAATTCAAGTATTTTTAAAAAATATATTAATGTGTTCACACATAGTAGCAATGTACAAAGACAACACTTGTACTTCCATTGTCATATTTTTAGAAACCTTTATTAACCCAAAATTTATTTCAGAGTGTATCATTTATGAATCAGTGGGCAGCCATGATACTATACACAGAGCATAAATAGTGAAGGTCTACGTTGTACCTGGTGAAAGGGTGGATGCTGAGATTTAAATTAATTCATGAAGCTGTTTTAGATGTAAGCAGAATCCATATGTAAAGAAAACATTTTTAATTTTAAAAAATAGCTGGAAATTATTTCCTTTTCTATTTCACTCCCAGCTTTACAGGAACTTTTTTCTCCCCTAGAATTAATAGGGATACCAAAAAACAGTGAAGGCAACATAAGTTCTATGCCTTGCTGTCACTGACACCATTGTCATGGAAAGAAAATGCCCTCAGCTCGTGCAACATAAGAAGCTGTTGCATCCTTAACACAAATTTAGGAAGAGCAGACTTTTAACCTTTATTTATTATTATTATTATTTATTTTAACCTTTTTTTTACCTTTACATTTGTAGTTGGATTTTAATTTAGATTAATAACAGTCAAGATACCATGTGGAAAATCAAAATTGAAGTGTTCTCAGGGGAAAACCAAGTGCCTCTCCTCTGCTGTGGGTGAAGGAAAATGGACTCTGTCTCCAGGCTCATAGGGAATGTTGTTGGAAACTTAAATTTTCACAATATAGAAAACAACAATATTACAGGATTCATTTATCTTAATAGTGAATGATGAACTGAATTTCTTGGAATATGAAAACTAATAAAATCATTAATGGAATTCTCATGTAATCTTAAAATTATAAGTAAAACCTCTTAAATATTTATGAAGGTTTCTGAGGTGTATACTGGCTACAGGTAATGGTTTAGATAAGTTACATTGAATTTTCATTCTGACAGCTAACCTTTATGGTTCTCTTTAATTGGATTAAGGTGCCAAGTAATTAAAATAAGTCTCCAATAGCCTCTGGGCTGCCTGCCGACTGCTGTACAAAAATGGCATCCCCTGAAGCACCTGTTCCTGTTTCAAAATTAGAAAACACTCTTTCTGAAAGAATTTGTTAACATAGCAACACACAAGTGAAAGTTCAAATTTAAAACAAGGAGGCTTCCCTCTCATTTTAACCAGGGTGTGGATTGTTGGATATTGGGTAGTGCCAGGGTTAGCTTTTGGAAATAACTTGTGATAAACTGAAATTCAGTAATATTCCTAGGCTAATTTAAGACTATTTTCAAGCACTCGTACCCACATGCGATAGTTTTTTCCCTAATCATCTAGTTCACGTGCAACAAGACTGAAATCTTATTTGGTGCTGAAGTGTAAATGCTTGACAGTCCGGGGAAAATTATGGATGCCTTCTGTATTCTGGCTCTAGGTGGAAATGACAAATTTTTCTTTAGTCTGAGTTCAGGATCCAAATCTCATAAGTGCTTCTCTTCACTGAACCAGAATCTTCCCTTGTTTTATAGAGCTATTTCCCTTAACATTTACCCACCTGATGAGCAGCTTTTTCTTCTCAGTGTTTACTTTGCTAGCTTAAATAAGCAAAGCCCTTTCTCTTATAAGATGTTTATTTCTCTTATCTGTCCGGTGTTCCAGTCCGTGTTCATAAACTTTGACTACAGTTTTCAAAACCTTGTGTCATGGCTTAGATGAGGTTTCATCTGTGTTTTAAAACTATTTATGCATATTAATTATCTGAAAGGCTGAAACATGATACAGACTACAGTTCAATATTATTTTTTTGTCCCCATTATTTTAGGACTCTCATCTTGTGTTTAATGTGTCTTTGCCTTTCTCTTCCTCAACAGTTCTTCCTACTGAAGTTGCTAACTTACTGTAGGTATTTTGCGTATTAGTCCCCAAGGGTATGACCTTGCAATTTGCATTGCTTTAGTTCCATTTCTAACACTGATTTCTTCAGTCATCCAAATCACCAGTGAAAATATCATGATCCTTCTCTTTATTAATCTGTCCCAAGTTTGAGCCATACACAAATCCTTACAAGCATGTCTTTTGTTACCTTCATCACTGGAAAATATTTAATATATGATTGTTCAATAGTTAAATTAGGAATGTCCCTCCAATTTGTTCTGTTGTCATGTTCCCTCCAGGCAATTCCTTAATGACCTCTTCTTCAGTATATGGTTTATTCTAGTTTACAAAGCCCAAGTAGAATTGGTCTGTTGCATTTGTTTTCTTGACAGTTGAGAATAAGTCTGTACAATCAAACTAATGCAGTATCTATAATAAACTGATTTTCAGTTTATTTCATTATCCTTTCAGATCTGACTACCTTTAATTTTTTTTATTTTTTTTATTTTTTTATTTTACTTGATATTTAGGCCCTAATTGGACCTGGATATCAGTTACTTTACCCATTCTTAAAATGTTACATTTGCTGTATTCCACCAATGTGGTACCAGTGTCTGGACAATCTGCTTACTTCGAGAATGTTCTCATTGACAATGTGATTAAATATGTTGAATTATTTTACAATAGTTTTCATTTTATTTATACATTGTTGATTTTTTTTTTTTTTTTTTTTTTTTTTGTGCATAACATCTCTACTCTATTGAAAACGGACAAATATATTACTTGATTTCAGGTCAAACTGATTATTTTTCATCTCCAGCGTATCCTCTTTTTGTAGCAGCAAGCTGCTCCTTTTTCTATTCTCAATTTCTTTATAAAATGGAAGAGGCTTTTTCTATCCTTTTTTAGAGGATATGACTCATCTAGATTTCTTGCAGCTATCAATTTATCCCTACATTTTCTGACCTTAAGAAAAGGATTTTTTTTTTCTAGATTGGTACTTTTCCAACATTCCTTTGATTATTTTGTTTGTTTGTTTGTTTATGCTGTTTGTTTTTATCCATTTAGATCTATTTTCTATTTGCTTGATGTTTCCAGCTCTTAAAATATCCTTTCCTACATTACATGGTTGATAGAATTTTTTCTATAATATATCACTAGACAGAAAAAAATGATTTTTTTGTTTACTGTTCCTAGCTATTTTCCCATAGAGAGCATGTACATTGCAGTACAATGCACTAAATCATTTTTTTTTTTTTTTTTTTTTTAAAAAAAAAAACAATGATGAGGGTTTTTCCTGTGCTTTGGTCTATCGTACAATGCCAAAGGTAAAATTTCTCATTTAATCTTATTACTAGTGCCAGGGGATTAATGTCAGGTGGCACTTGTGGTGACAGTGAAAAGATTAAAAAATAATTCCATTAAACCTGTCTACTGCATTTGATATTTGAACCATTAATAAGAGGGATTACCTTCTTTGTAGACTGTGGTAAAAATAAGCTCAGCATAATTGTCTTATGAACCAAAGGCCTATTTCTAATACATGAAAGATTCTATTTCATAAAGATCTCTGATTAAGACATTCATTGAGAGCTAAGTCGTATTAGGCTAATGGGAAAGATCTGCATAATAGTTCCCTCACTTTCTGATGGTGAACATTGAGTTTTCTGAAACCGCATAACATAGTTAAAACATACAGAAATTTAAGATGGAGTATTTCCATACGGAGAAGAAAAACAACTTTTGTAGAAGGAAGCTAGAACTATTGAATATGAGTTATTTTAAAAAGCACTCAAAGTAAATAAGCACATGGATAATAATGATCTCAATGAATTTGGATTTACTAAGTGCTTTTTACAAGTTCTGCACTAAATTTTCTTAAAGAAAATAAGCTGTCATAGAACCGGAGGCAAAGCCATCTTGTAAATCAACAATTGGTTAAGAGTGAGAGAAGGAATAAGTGCCCGGTGTTTTACAGTAGATGAAGAATACCAATGGGGATCTGTGCTGAGCTCTGTGCTGTTTATGCGTGATCTGGGTGAGTAGAGCAGTTAAGAAAACTTGCTGATACAGAAAAGTCAAAAGCAATGCCACTACAAAAAACTCCAAAATAAACTTCGCTTCTGAGAAGCTGAGCCAATAATAATATCACAGGTGAGAATCACTGCCACAGTTACTAAATACCAAGTCCTGCACTTGGAAAAATCACTATCCTATACTTGTACTGTTCTTGTCACTCCTCGTGGAAGAGTGGGCTCTAAATTACATTCAGAGAAGAATTTTAGAAAACTTCAGTTCAGTCCTGAGTGGTGATCAAAAGGTGATTGCAATATTAGAATTATTGGGAAAGGACTGGAAAGTAAAATAAACATCTTTATGGCATGATGCAGATCAGAGAGACTGAGCAGATCAGATTTCTCAGCTTGGTAAAGTGAGGAAGAGAAAGTTAATTTGAGTGATGTGGCATTGTAAAAAAAATAATTAACAATTATTCAGCAGTTCTTAAGAAGAAAAGCAATTAAGTAATCTTAGATGAAACTCTCAGGTAACAAGTTTAAAAGAAGAAAAAGGTACACATGTACCTTTATTGCAGTCAATATCCCAGGATCTTGTGGGTGTGAAAAAGAAGATTCAAAAACAATTGATCACTTCAAAGAATCATTATGAAGAACGATCAAAAGCAATGGGGAAGACAAAGTCGCAGTTTTAGGAAGCCCCTAAACTGCAACCTGTTGAAAAATTGTGTATGCATGTGACAAAACATTCTGTATGTTCCTGGTTTTCATACACTTTACCTTAGATCTTGCTACCTATGCCTATCCAACTTTTTTCTTTGGCTTTCCTTCCTTTGATTCCAGACTAATTCATGGAATACTAAAGCAGAAGCCTCAAGTGAGTAAAGGAGCTGGATTTTCATGTTTTTTTTTTTTTTTTTTTTTTTTTTTTATAATTGTTCACAATCTATTTAAAATGAAAATATTCTGTGCTAATATTGTAATGACCAGTGAAAAAATAAATTATATTTTTTAAAGTGTCTGTGACTACTTACTGTGACCAAACTTTAGGTCATGAATGAGTACCAAATGATGAAGAGGAGTTCTAGTTACTAAGATACTACTAATTTTTTTGTCCTGAATAAAAGCCAACCCATGAGATGTTTTATGAACATTAATTGGAAGATTCTTGGGAGTCTTCATTGCAGCAAAAGAAAGACTTAAATCAATCACAGCATTAGTCCCGGGTTAACTTCCTTGCTGTAGTGAAAACAGTATTTCGTCACTGGTTAGGAGACACTAACAAACTGACACAGATGTTTCATGTAATTTTCTGTTTTCACTGAAGGAGTAAAATAGAAAATAAATTTCTTCATGCAGTAAAAAGCAGCAGAACTTTTAGCGAATAACTTCAATTTAAAAAAAAAAATCTACTGCATTCCAGGCAGCATCCAGATAAGCATTTTAGCTACACATTTTATCTCTCTTACCAGAACATCTGCTTCCCAGCTCTCAGTAGGTGTTTTTGTTTACCATGCATTCTACAGTGATTGCCTAGTCAAGAGTATGCTTCCCAATGATTTACATGACTGAAACTTACGCTGCTGTTGTAATGAGGACAAATATTACAGACCTTTTACTGTTGGAGGCTATTTGTTCATATTTTTAAACAAATGTGACTACTTTGCTTTTGCAGCTGCTTATGCGGTGGCTTTCTTGAAACACACAGCACCTGAGTTTATTGGCAGGAATATGTGGAGAAATGTCAAAAAACAAACAAACAAACAAAAAAACTGCAATGGAGGCCGTAAGGAAAACAGAAGGCAATGGGAGCAGTCACTTCTAGAAGAGAGCAATTGATCCACAAGACAGGATGAAAAGACTGTAGGAAGGCAATATTCAGGATAGAAGAGCCACAATGTTTTGCTATGACTCTGTTTAGCTTATATTAGGTAATATATAGCTTATATATATATAGCTTATATTAGGTAATATATAGCTTATATTAGGTAAAAGCAAGTATATCAACTAGAAGTACAATTCTAAAATGTGATTGCCTCCTCTGTGAGGAGAAACATAACATAGAGCTATTATGTTCAAACCCACTTTATAATTTCATATTTCAAAGACTCTTTGTAAAACTAACAGCTTGTATTACTTTTCAGAAACACCGTTAGAGGAAAAAGCATAATGAATAAATTACTGGTTAATTCTGACTAGTGGAGTTCTGAGGGAAATGTATTGTGCTACAGATTTGTGTTGATTTTCTTGGCTATGTGAAACTAAGTGCGTGCCTGTATTGTATGTGCTTGGTTGACAAAAACCCAAAGACAAAAAAAAAAGTCAAAAGTCAATAAATGGTCAATTTCACTTTGTAAAGCCTTTAAGTAAGGATACTGTCTGGCAATCTTTTCATAAATCTATGCAGAAATTTAAACCACTCTTTAGACAGGTTTTAACATTAGAAAGTTCTTTCAGAGTTTTATACCTCTGGTAGATCCTCCTTAATTTTTCAGTAGTTGATTTTTCCTTTTCTAGTAATGTGTATTACTACTGGTATTTACTTATACTTATAACTGGACACTGGTATTTACTTATTCTTGTTCCTCTTTTGTCCCCATGTTTACCTGTATCTCACTCCTTATATGGGAAATTTTTGTTAGAAAATCAGTCTTAGTTTTGCTTAACTCCAAAAACCATATTATTTTAATATTGTTTGTGAAGTAGATTATTTAGTCCTATACTTGTGGCAGTTGCTTTTCTTTCCATGTATTCCAACTTGAAACCATATTTTTGAGCACTAGAGACCCAAATATTATTTCTGACATTCAGATTAGATGTCTGGACAGTATCTCACCTGTGTTTTATACAATGGTATTGATCTTCCTTACTTCTTCTAGAAATATCTTGTCTGATAAATTCAATATCCTTTTCCAAAGCAGACTCACACTGATGATTCATAGTCATTCCATGACAGAGTAATATTAGTGATTTGCTGCAGATGGGTATTGGCTTTTACAGAAACTTTCAGTCCTGAAGTGCATAATATTGCACTTTAGTGGTGTTCTGTCCTATTTTCTGCATTCTAAATAAATTGATTCAGTTTCTCTTGTTTTTCTGATCCTCTGTATTGATAATACCACACACACACACACACACACACACACACACACACACAAAGCACCTTTATCTTTGGGATATTATTACTGTAAATAATTAGTAAAATTGGGTCTAAGCCAATCCCTGAATAACCTGTTTAACAAGACCTACATGCTTACAGTTGACCTTTCAGTACAACCTGTTGCCCTTTCCCATTTAACCAGAAATCTCTGGTTTGTTTAGGTAAAGTACGTGCTTAGCTTTATTCACTGAGCTTTATGACTGATGTCAAATTGAACACGTGTTTGCTTTTTTAAACTGGAATTGTACTAGAACTTAATGTATGTTTCCAGTGTAAAATAATAGTATATCTGAATTTGAATCTGAAAAATCGGAATCTAAAATCTGAATTCGTTTTAAATGTTAATATTTGGTGTAATAAGTAGGGAAGGTGAGGTAAGCTATGTATGACACAGGTATGGAACTACAGATGGTAATGATCATGAGTCTGAGTTACATTCTCAAACAACAGAAACTCCAAATGATTTGCTGCTACTCCAGATTTGAGAAGCATGCTCTACCTGCGTATTTCAGTCATATTTACGGAAAATTCATTTCCAAACTCCATCAGCCAGCTTATTAAAGGGTCATGTTTCTACAACGCTAATAAAAGTTTATTTTCTAGAAGTTGTGCAATGTATTGATTAGGTTGGAAGAGCAGCTATTTTTTCATTAACTGGTGTAGAAGAAAGTGATGTATAGAAATACTATTTACTAAGACTAATCTTGTTGGAACCTAATATTGTTTTACAGCTGTTCTTTTTTTTTTTTTTTTAAAGTCCATTGAGCATGATAGGTTTTACTTGCCAGCTCTATTAATATTTGACCATGGTGTTTTGCTATGTTTCATGTAAATAAAAATAGCTAATATAAGTCACTCTAATTACACATGCAGCATAGTATGCAGGGAAAATGATGGTGGGCTAGCAGGTAATAAGCCCTTCATAAGATGTGGTAAAAAATGGTTACTTAATTCTAGCCAGAAGTGTGTGCACATCAGGGAAGGAATGTATATGGAGTCACACTGAATCTGTATTTGGTTTGTATGTGTAAAGGTTAACTGAACTTATGCTATGCTATTGCTCCAAAGAGTTGGAAATACACAGAGAAATTTGTTTATTGCACAGGGAGATGCTGTTAAGAATGTAATAGTCTAAAGCACTGTCAGCTCCATCTTAGCCCAATATCCCACATCTGACTGTAACCAAAAAACAATGGTAAAGCGGACATTATGAAAAGTAAGGCAATACTATGATATGATACTTCCCCAAATATCCTGTCATCAGATTCTGATGTTTTGAGGACAGTTTTTCCTAGGCCAGCAGTCATCTCAGTCATTTTTTATTTTATTTTTATTTTTAATAGAGGTTAGAGCTTCAGTTGAAACATCTTGGCAGAACATGATGTTCTTATGTTTTCTTACGTAATTTCCTGTAATGGCTTCTCTTGAAATTTGGGAACTGACATTCCAAAGCATGCTCATCTCCAAGATAACAAGATCTGACAAAACTAAAAATAGTTACAAGAGAAATGCAGTGTTGGCTCTCATAATCTTGTTTGTTGAGCTTCTTCAAAGACTAATGTTGATAACCACTGAATATTTTGTTAAGAAAGGGTCTGAGGAAAATCTCAAGCAATGCAGGAATATAGCTTTAATTCTATTCACAAATGGTGAAGTGAAATTAAGATAGGAGCCAAAGTTTTATGGATAGACTTGATTCAAGCTCTCAGATAGTCAAATTAGAAGATATAACAGCAATCCATTTTCACTATCCTTGCCAAGAGTCTGAACCATTTTTTTTTTCTTTTAATGTAAATGAATGCTTTCCATTTTAGTAACAAAGTTCCATAATGATAAGGCTGAAATTCTGAAAAGACTCTAATTTTTAATTTCTGAAATTAAATTCATAGTGAAGCAGATAGAGCTTTGTCTTCTGAAATAGCAAGCTACTCTTTCTGTCCTCTGGCTTTGATATTTTTCTAAGACAATTTGTATCTATAAATTATTTTTTTGGTGTCACTACCTTCAACTTTTCCAGAATCACTGTGCAGTTTTCCTGGCATGAGAAAGCAAAAAGAACGATTGCACCAGTAAATGAACTTCATGCAGTCTCTTCGTTTCATGGTTACTGTCACTTCCTGTTCTTATCCAAGGTTTGTTGAGGTCAGTTTGAATATGTTCTGAAGAAAGAGCAATTCTTGATCTTTTAATTAGGCATTTTAAAATTGGTAATCCATTCTTAATTCACCTAAAAATGTCTTGCTTTTCTCAGGTAAGGTAGCAATTTCCAGGTTTTGTGCAGCTGAAGGTAAAATATTTTTCTTTAGTACTTTTCTAGTACTCTAGTACTTTCTTAGTTTTTGAGATATTTTCTCCGTTGTTGGTTCAAAAAAGCTTTTTGGTTTAATGCCAGTAGCCAAAATCAAAACTGCTGTTTTAAGACATTGTTGAGATGTTGTGTCTGAGCTCCTTGCAATGCTTACACTCACAGGACTACCAAAAAGAAAATAAGAATGCCTGGAGATGGAAGACTTGAAGTTTGGAGTAATTACCACAAAGTGACAGAGGCTGGGACAGGACCAAGCCTAAGATTGAAATGGTGCTGACTTCTAGTCTTCTACTGTAGGGTCAGAGACAACAGTATCTTTCACATGCTTTTGTCTGTTATATTTTATGTATATGAGCCTTTATATTTTAATTAGCATAGGGGCTCTAAGTTAAGACACATAAAAGCTAAGTAAGAAAAAGAATGCTGTCTTATGAAAAACAAATAAAGTGTGACAAGAAAACATGTTTTTTAAATTGCATATAATTAATTTGTTAATTGTAGTCAGGAAAAATGTTGCTATCTTAGTTTAAAATCCCCAAATAAATCTGGGATTTGTAGCCAAATTTTAATATGAGGCAGTGCTAAATATCCTACTGAGAAGAAAAATCTGCAGGATTTGGCCTGGAATTTAACTAGGACTTTCTTGTTCCCCAGCTTATTCAGAATACTTGTTAGCAATTATATGCATTGTGTTAGCACCAAAGGTCCATCCAAGAATAGTTTTCCATTGTGCTGGGCATGGTATGAACAAGAAATGGCCTTTCTTTGCATGGGTTAGAATCTGCTATAGGTATAATCTGTGTAACTTTTAGAAAGTAAGGAAATAAATAATATAATGGGGTTGTCCTCACACATGCACACACAGCAATATGCTTTCTGACTTCAAATTATACTGTGTAAGACATGTTAATTGCAGTTTTATGCCACCTTCAGAATTGGCAAAGTCAACAGAAGGGTACCCGATCTTTCTCAACTTTCTGCTAACTCCTGAAATTACACAGAGGTTTTCAGGCAGCATGACATTGTTTTAATGCATTTAACCTGGTGCATACAAATACAGATATCTATAAGATTGCTCATAACTCTACAATTCTGTATTGGTACAACAATGCAGAGTTCACTGAGAAATTTTCTGCTACTAGTTCAGTATGCTTTTTGTGTAACTTTGTTCTTAGCCATCCTAAGCAAAGAATGCACTCTTTTACTGACCTCAAACCTCAGAAGTTATCCCTGAATTTGCTAGATAATTTCTAAAGGAAATACTGAGTTTTTTTTTTCCTTCCTCTGATTGTTAAGGTACATATTCCTTTCAGAGATGTCTCTCTGTTAGATACTCTCAATTAATAATTGAAAACCAGCAGTAATGTAGGAATGACATTACATCTTTTCACATGGTGGTTTGGAAGGTGAGTTCCAACCAATTTTGTTTGATTCCTGTGATTCTAATTTTTCAGTTTCACATCCCAATGAAACAGTCTTTCTGTAATGCTTTTGTAGAGAACAATACATTCCTCTGTTCTTTTCTTTCTCTGCTGTTGCCCTGCTTTGCTATGGGAAAAAATAAATAAATATATATCTACAAACCCTTAAACTTACCTTTTAAAATTTGGGTCAAGATGTCTTGAAAACACTTTGACCTTTGTTAGTAAATTGGTAAATATTGACTACAGCTTTAATAGCTGTCCACCCTTTCTAGACCTCACTTGTTTCATGCTTGTATTACCATTTTCTTTTTTTTTTTTTTTTTTTTTTTTTTTTAATTTTAGTTATGAATTCAGGCACATTAGTCATATTGCCTTTAAATCCATTATCACAAATTTAATTTCAAAATTCACATTTTTCATATTTGAATATCACTGCAAATAGCTCAATTTATTAAAATATTCTGACATAAGCGAAAGGTTTTTATATTTAAATAGGAAAATAGGAAAAATTAAACTTTCAAATGATCTAATATAGAAATATTAGATGAATAAAATTGTGTGCATGTTGCATACCTTTATATATATATATATGTATATATATATATATATATCATAACCTGTACCCTGAAAAGTACATCTTGATCTGACTGTGTTTTGAACAGTGTTGTAGTGGGATGAACACTACTCTTCAGTTAAATAGCACAATATGGGCTGGAATCAGGTGGTTCTTGTCTTCCCCCAAAATAGGGTGAGAGTAACATTCTTTTTAATACCTGAATAAATGCATAAATAACTTGGTTGTGAAGATGGCAAAATATCCCTGGATTGTCTCATACAGTAACATTTCCTCAGTTATGTTTTTGTGATAAAATAAAGTTCAAAAATGACTCATGCAAGAGATGGTAACTGTTTATCTGTGAGGGTGAGCTTTCAGGACCATCTATTAATTCTCAGCTTGAGAATTTTGAAATTTGGAAAACATGCTTTAAATTATAGGTATGTTAGATAAAAAAAAAAACATTGTGGGACATTCTCAGATAAACTAAGATGTTCAGCTTAACTTATTTGCTTGAGGCAAGAAGGAAAATATGTACTGATACATATAAGACTTTGAAGGACCTTATTTTGGAATAGAGGGGGATTGAATTTATATTAAGCCTGAGTTTCCTCAAGCATGATAGGGCAGTTCCTCAAGTTGATAACTGTGATCTTGGAACCAAGAAGCTTATGGAGAGTCCTAAGAAAGTTATAATATGGTGTTGTAATGATAGAGATCAAAGGTGGTTCTTGGACAGTACAAAACTTCTTGGATTAAGGAATACCCTCAAGTAGATTAAATTATTAATTACAGGCATAACTACCTCATCTCCACTCCAAAACAAACCCAAACCAACCAACAACAAAAAACAAACCACCAATCTATTTTCTGTCATGGAAAAAATGAACATCAACTTTCAAACAGTAAGCAGTCAATGTGTACTTATTTTATTGAAGAGTGTTTGTAAATTCATTTATACTGCTGGCCCCTACAAGTGAACTAACGAAACCATGATTCTACTTCATATTATATCATCACTACTGAAGAATCTGTCATAAGATTAGAATTCTGCTAATTCAGGAGATGTATGCTGAGACATACAGAAAACAGTATGTTTAGACAGGTTTTTCCTATGTATTGGAAACCATGACAAAGATAAATGTGACTTAGTATAAGGCTGGTTTAAATATTGCCTTTCGATTCAGGGACTAGAAAAGATTTTCTCTACTAAAGTTTACTTATATTTCAAAACTAAGAAAAATGTTTCCAGCAGATTAATTCTAATCTCATGTAGATAAGGGAAGAAGATCCATGGTTTATGCCAGCCAAAAACAGCTTATTTTCCACAGCCAGATCCTAGGCAAAGGTGAACGTATTTTCACAGAATAGTTTAGTTGGAATGGACCTCTGAAGATTTTTCTGGCCCAGTCCCCTGTTCAAGCAGGGTCACCTAGAGCAGGGGGGAGGACTGAATGAAAGATGTTACTTATGGTTAACATGAATTACAGGATCTTCCTTTACTTAAATTTCTTGATGACTTCATTTTAATTTAAGTGATAAAAGTGTGCTTATTTATACTATGCAAAGACTGGTATGTTGTTACAGCTCAAATGCATATACTGTCACTGTCTTCTCAGTAAAATACTCATCTATATAGAGAAAAATAATTTCTTGGTTTTGGCAAGAGCAAAATACACTTTCAAACTAATCAAGACTGTGCAGCCTGGGACTTGAGAAATGAGGGAAGGGATTTTCTTAAGCAGTGTATTGAACAAAAGGTTAGTGATAAAGCAGTAATAGAAATTCAAGAGCTGAACAAGAATGACTGTTATGGTAGACCAACAAAATATATGGTTCATTAGGAGAAAGAGAATTGCATGAAATCAAAATTATTTTAATCTGTTTTCATATTGAAAATTATGTCAGATTGTACTATGGTAAATTTCATTAAAGTTTTATTGCTTTGCTATCGTATATTTGAATGATACCCGTATGGCAATTATCATTCCACGGTACTATTTAGCTGCCTTTATTCTGAAATTACTTCTGTAGTTCAAAAACAGCAGCTAAAACAATCAAGATAAAAGCCTAAACATTTAAAGTATGTGTCAGATGGAGATTTTGAATCCCGTAACTCAATTTGAAAATCAGATTTTGGTCATCTTTCAACTATTTGTTCAGGCAGATGATAAATATATGACCCAACTTCTAGATATATAAACAATTCATAAACCCTAATATTAGGTAAAAATAATTTAATTCTACTGTGGCTTAATAGTGTTTTTATTTTTAAGCTTTCAGTTGTTTTTATTTTTAAGCTTTCAATTGTTTTTATTTTTAAGCTAACTTTATGGAGACATAATGGTAAAACAGCAAAGCTCATTTGACACGTCTATGAATGTGGAATATATTTATGCTATTAAGAGAACTTTGCAATGTTTAAATAAGCAATCCAATCTGCCTGGCTGTGTGTACAAATCTTCATTTTGCAGAAGTATATGATTGTTTAAGAAATGGGGCAATTAATAATGTTTTTATTGCTTATTTTGCAAATCTTTTATAATTTTGGTAGTGTCAGGGGGAACTTCAGGAAACTGTTTTTCTTTGAGTTGTTTCTGATATTGAAGTTGAACATTGTTGTGCTGCTTCAAGCTTTTCCCATGTAAAAGAACATTCTTCCTAAATGAAAATGATGCTCTGAAATTATTATAAAACTTATTTATTTATTTTTTTTTCATTGTGTACTGAAAATGTTGCTTATATCCAAAGTTTCTCATATCTTCAGCTGAGAAACCATGAAAGGCAAAACAGGTATTTCAGGAGGTAAAAGAGAAGACCTTGAGATTTTTACTTTATAAGCACATGGATCCCGTTAGTGCTGATAGTCATGGTGCACTCTTTGGCACACATCTTCACTGAGAGGGTGAGAAATAACCCCTCTGAATTGCTCAAGTAACCTTTTGTGGATTCAGATGTGGATGTGTAGAGTTTATTGCACAGTTTATGAAGTGGTGAGATGGCTGTATGCAAATCTGTCTAGATGGCTCCCTCAGAGACTTGCGCTAATTACCTGAGGCAGGCAGGGAAGAGGGAAAGAAAAAGGTATACAAAAAACTCACTAGTTTTTCTTTCCTTTGTTGTTGTTGTCGTTTCTTAGGGTCAAAGAGGAGACTTGACAGAAAAATGAAGCTGAAAGGTTAAGTGAAGTGTTATTTTTGGAGTAAAGGAAGGGGAAGCAGAAAATAAGGTTGTATGCCAGGGCCTTGTCGAGCACCCTGGGGCTTGCCTCCCTCAGAGGCTGAGAGGTGGGGCCTGCTGGGCTCGCCGCAGCCCCTGTCACTGGGCTGCCTCCTGGCATGGCAAGGCTATGCAGCTGAACCATCAAAAAGGTACTGTGATGAAATGGGAAAAATGATATTTCCTAAAAGCCAGAAAGCAAGGTTTCCCTGTGATCTGACAGTGACTGTACAGGATGAGCTCTGCGACTTACAGGGGCAGCTGAGGGATGAGGCCGTAGCCCAGGAAGCCAGGCCCTGGGGAGCTGCGCTGTGCTATCACAACCTGGACAAGGCTTTTTGTAGCTTGCTCTGTAATTGTGATGCTGCTTGGGCTGAAAAGCTACTTTCCTGATCTGCAGGATTAACTCCCTGAAAGGGACACTGCAGCCAGCACAAGTGTTAGAGGCAGTAACCCACTGCCTTCTGTAACCCAGCGTGTTCTCTCTTCAGCAACCAGGTTTAGAGATGTTTCATGACAGATTATGTTTGTTCATAAGTAAGAGTGGTCAGGTGGAAGCAATTTCTGTGCCTTGTCCTAGAAATTTTGCTATGTCCCAGTGTTTCTCTGAGGAAAAAACAGTTTGAGCCTCCACTGGACACTCCTGACTAATCTCAGGCAGGAGATGCTGCTGAAGCCAGTGGTGTAGATGTTGGGGTGGAGGATGCAATCAGCAAATCATACTATAGCAAAAATAGCAATGAAAAACTCCTGTGATAATAAACAAGCAAAAAATATCGCCTGAGATGCCAACTGGGAGGGGATCACATTTTCAAGGGACTGTGCAGAATGTGCCAAAACTCTGGAAAGTACTGCAGGAAAATAACAGCTTTACAAGCATAAAGCGAGTGGATTTACTTACAGTTTTGTTTTCCTTTTACAAATGTTGAGCATAGCAATGTTTTCTGTTGAAAGAGTCCCTTGGTGGTCTTTGTGTTAATCCAAAAGAGAAGGTGGGGCAGTTGAATAACTTTGACTTGGGATGCTGCAGTCTATCTTTGTGCTGGGGAGGGCAAGTCAGCCACTGTTATTTCTCAGCTGAGATGGTATCTGTAGCATTCAAGCAGAGGACAGGAAATGTGAATTCATAAGGATGCTGGAACTGTGTATATTTGATTCATTTTTTTTTTATTATTTATTTTTTATTTTTTTCCAAAACCAGCTGCTTTGTCTCTGTCAAATTTGGGTCTGTTTCCCATATCCCCTTATCTTTTTCTGTTGTACTAGACTGATTTGTTGTATTGATGGTTCTCATACTTACTCATCTTTGCTAGTTTATTCTTTCTGGAAATAGAAACCTGTCCCGGACCTTGATTTTATATATATATATATATATATATATATATATATATATTTTCCCCTCAGTTGTAATAATCATCTTACAGGGTAAGATTGGACTTATTTCACTGCATTCTGGTGGAAGTCCATCTGAAATATCTTTTCTGCTCTTCCAGATATTAAACTCTGCTGTGGTGGCACTGATTGCTACATCTCTCTCAGCTGTACTGAGCAGCTGAAATAATTTTCCTGGAGACAATCAGGTCACAAGCATGCATGGGAGAGGGTCCCCTGGGGGACCTCTTTCTGGCAAATTAGGTTGTCAGGGACAGAATAAGTTCAGTGCCACTTTGTGCCTGCTAATGAAATAATTCCAGGTGAGCTTTGCTGCTTTTTTAATAAGTGGTTTTAATCTCTTAATCCAATCTATTGTTTCATTTGTATTGAATGTAAGTATAGGAAGAAAATTAACTTGCCTGATTTCTGCAATTCTAATTAAACCCAAAGAAAGTAAAGAACATGTGCTGTGAGAAGTAGATAGTTCCAAAAAAAAAAAAAAATCTTTTTTGCATCTCTGCAGTGTACAATGTTGCATAATTCAAAGAGTGTTTGTATATTTTGCTACAATAGAACAACAGATTCCAATGCAAAACTGGCTTTCTAGAGTCTAAGTGCACCTTGCTGTAAAAGGCAGAGACTCATGGCAACACAAGTCACTCCAAAGAGAATATATACTATTTTCTAGATTGAGGGGTCAAATTAGCTGTACACTGACTGTATTTCATGTGCATTGAGCTGAGTAATATGGTGGAATGAGCATCATGCTTTGAAAGCTAATTTGGTTCTATAGTAAGTTAACCAGAAACCGATGTGTTCCACCTGCATCTGGTTTGGATGTACTGTCATACACACATTTTTGAAGTCTCTTTTTAGCCACGCCAACATACACAGATTTAGTTCCAGTAAAGTTACTGGAGTTATATGGAATCTTACTCTGTAAAATGCAACAATGAACTCTTGATACTTTCTACTGGGATGCTGACCTCCTGTTTCTAGAATCCATGTATTTTCTGTAACACATCAAAGTGGTGGATGACTCTTTAAAGAGGAAACAGGTTTATCATAGATCATCTGAAAGTTTTCTCCTTGGAAAGTTTCTGATGAATTTAGATATATAGGGTCAAAAATACTGCTTTCAAACTGAGTCAGCACAGCAGCAGTGATAGTCCTTTGAATATGCATATGTTAGTGCTATCAGGTTGTGACAAGAGAAAAGGTGTAGATGTTGCTTACAAAATTTTTAAGTTACAGTGTTTGGAATTTATTTATAAAACTTTTGCATTTTTTCAGCAGTTTTATGACAACTGCTCAAAGGAACTGAATTCATTTTTATAGCAAAAACTGTATATATTGCAAGTATGTAACAAGCTCTTAGTGGTTCAGTATCTGCTGAAGTTGATTGCTGAAACTAATTAGCTACAGTCTTTTGGGCAATCCCCAACATGTTGTCTTCCAAGACTGTTCAGCAGTTTCTGCAATGTAGTTTTAGTTGATAAATAAATCACAGGTGTTTCATGCCTAGATGCTTTGTTTGGGAAAGCAGAGAGCTTAAGCTGTAACTGTTATACCGTAGCTCAACACCTACGTTTGCTTAGAGTGGGTTTTTCATCTCTTAAACCACTGGTCACTAGGTTCAAGTGGTTATCTGGTTTGTCTTGTCTCTTGGCTCTTCAAAGTACAGTAAATGCTACCTGTCACTGAGAACCTATTGACTGGATTTACAGAAGACCTCACCTTTTTCTTTTGGGCTAGATTATTTATTTAAAGTTCAGCTTAGATTCAGTAACCAAAATGCATGACCTAATTTTCAAAATAGGTCTTAGTTACATAATTGGGAGCAAAGTGTATGTTACCTTTTCTTTAAGTTCTGGCACCCAAAGTAAGCTTTTACTAATCCCTAGTTTTCCTCCCTGATGTGACAGAAAAAAAGGGGAAAATATTTGGGTTTAGTTCAGGAGTCTGGCCGTGAGTCTGATGACATGTTGCCTATTGAATTCTTTTCATAATGTCTTTCCTTAACTTTGGTGTCTAAATGAGCTGTGAGTTCTTTTGAAAATTTTACTGCAGATACTGTTGTTATCTTTAATTTGTTTAACACTATCATTAAATTGGCTTCTGATAGCTTCCATATTTTGCCAGTGGTGAATAATTGACTTATGACAAAAAGACTTCACAATGAATCCTTTGACTATTAAGGATGATGAAAGATTCGAGTACTGAATTGAAGATTATCATGAAAAGCAAGAGCCTGTCATTTCACAAGTAGATGGTTGGATATGGGACAGTTTTCCTAGCAGTTTTTAATCTTGCTGTGGAAGATGGAGACCTTCTGTTCAATAGTGTACTGATATGATTGAAAGGCTTCCGATGCTCTGCAAATCACTGACTTCACAACTCGCTCATTTCAGTATAATATTAAAAGCTAAATTAATCACATGCTGAGAAGCAGATATGTGGTTCTTTTATTTGCTTGTTTGTTTCTCTCGAGAAATTGAAGTAGTAATCTCTTACACATGAGGCCCCTTTACATCACTTTTGTAGGTCACATTTTATCATAAATTAAAACTGGAATGGGGGACGGTCAAATCTCAGGCTTGCTTTTGAAAATTTTAAAGGATTTATCTAATTTGCACTGTTTAGTCTAAACATTCTGTTTAAGTAATGTAGAGATCAACTTACTATGTGCTTTGAAGAGAGGACTAAGGGGACTAAGTACTTTCCAAAATACTTAGACATTTGCCACCTATTTTTCTGTGAAAATTCTCTCTGCAGTGAGAGTGAAGGTTCACTTTATTGCCCATCCTGAAGTCACTTGCCTTGGGAAGTCTTTAGCAGAGCAATAACACCTACATCCAGGCAATTCTGTCATCTCTGTACTCTTTGTCCACCAAAACTCCCAAGTAGAACCTTTTCTACAACACAATGAGAAATGGTTTCTGTATGAAGAACACAGTTCATCTGCACAGGAGGAGTTGGTAAATTGTCTATCTGCATTTTCTGGATTGTCTGTACCTGTCTAAAGATTCGTACTTTAGGGAGAAATTGCATCTGTATCTAAAAAATCTGTTCTCTTAGAAACATCAAATGAATTATGAAAGATTCTAACAGTATATAACTATTTGCTGTGCACACAGATACTCAGTTCTAATTCTGAATTCTAAAACACTAGCTTAATCCTGTGCAGATCAGATTCAGCTGTCAATTTTAATAGTACATGACTAGAAAAAAAATCAGCAGACATACAAATCAGCTCTTTATTAAGATAAGTAGTTTTCCATCAGATTAGGTGAAATTCCATTAAATTCATTTTGGATATTTAAGTACCCTTGTGGTTAACAGCTTTCCACAGGCAATGTCCGACAGGGTTTGTTATAAAATTTGTCCTTAACCTGTACCATGTAGGTACACTATGATGTTTACTTAAGTTTTTTTGTCCTTGGTCTTGAGTGTCCACTGGAAATAGTAGACTTTATACCAATACAAAAAGTAAATATATCCCATAGCCTGTTTTAATAGCAAATGTGATGATAAAAGGCAAAACAGCCTAAACTTTTCATACATAGATACTTATCTTTTTTCACAGATGAAAAAAAAGACCATGTAGAGCTTTTCCTCTTGAAAAACAGTATCAGGTTCTATAACACAGATAAAATGTTTACATAATATGACTTATATAAAGCACAGACATTTCTGAAAAACCCAAATCTTAGGATCTGTGTTGCTTCAGTCTAAACAATCTCAAGGATTTTTTTTTCAACATTTTCACTTTTGAAAGCCCTCTCTATGACAGTAAAGAGCTATTTTCTTTCCCTCATTCTTAAGGAATAGTCGTCATGAATTACATATTTCTGTTTACTGACACACAGACATATTTCTCATTTAGAAGAAGGCAATATTTCTTGTTTGTTTTAACTCTTATGTAAATATCAGAAGAAATAGTTAAAAATGTTGCCTTCCATATTTCTTTCATGGATTCTTCCCACAGTAATTTTGTTGTCTAATTTGTGGTGCAGGCTGTGTACCCTGGATTTGGCTGGGGTCAGGTTTCTGGAAAAATCAGTAGCTCAGGACATGTTTCTTGTTTTTCTGTGGTTTTGTTTAACTAGCAGAAAGCTTGAAGTGATACTCCCATTGAGGCAAGCATTGTTCATTCATGAAATATGTTGTCCTTTATGAAAATGTAAGAATCTGGCCTTTACTAGAAAGGTATGTAAAGAGACATTCTTTTCTCAGTTAATTCCTAGTGGTGGAAGTCCTGGCTGTGTCAGGTACTTGTTTCCTACAAGTGACTTCTGAAGCCGTTGGTACAATACAAGGTAATGGGAATTATGTCTGCACCCTAGAAGGTTTATAAGGCTGTCTATACTCTGTAGAAACACTGTTACCTTGGAAAAAAATTCACAGATTTGTGTGTTTTAATAGACTTTGAACTGTATTTTCTATAAGAATTACAGCTTTCAAGAGCAATTTCTATAAAATTCTATGGTTTTGCTTCCTCTCTTTAATATCCTTTCAAAAAATAAAATAAAAACCAGCACTTTCCTGGCTTGTGGGAATAAGAAATATACTTGCAATCAAAGAGACTACTGCTTACTTTGTTAAAAATATTTTAATCTATAATCTACTTTTCTCCAAATAGCTGACAAGAACAGTTCTTTACTGGAGAAAAGGTTTATTATTCAGGAAGTCGAAATGGCTACTGTAGTCATAGGTGTTTCAATAAGAGGATCATTTAGGAGGAAGCCAAATGTGAACCAGTCTATAGAGGAGATGGAATTTCCATTCTGCCACATGGTTAATCTTAGAATCAATACCATTGGTTGTACAGTAAAGAACAAATGGCAACTTCATGCACTATTACTGTCAAGGCTGCCATTCTGGGGAAAACATAGGATTTCGCTTTAAACTATGTATATGTCAGTACTCTTTATTCAGTTTTTGTCTTTGTTATAAGTATCCAAACTGCCTTGCCACTCACTTAGCCATCACCTTATTTATTTATTTATTTATTTATTTTTTGTAAGAGTGGAGAGCATAAAGAAGTACCCTTTTTTATTCAATACTTTCTTTTTTCCTTCCCCCTTCACTACCCCCACCTCCAATCTATTATTTGTTCACAGGAGTAGGGGAAAAGAATATCCCAATCAAAAGTTAGATCTCTCCCCAGAAGGTTATGCTGAAATTCATGGCCATCAGATGAAGTCAGCCTAAAAATAATCCCCCTAATGTGGGTTGGAGGAAGTAAGCTTCACTTCCTCCGTCGCTTTTATTCTAGCTTGTAAGCCCAATAGATGGAGGCAGCGCATTTCTGGTAACTCTTTAATTTGAAAGTGGAAGAGATGAGAGGAATTATTGTTGTGTGATTTTCCCTAGTATTCAATGAACAGGACTTTGTAGCCCACAGAGAGCAACCTGGTCCCCTAAGCTGCATTTGACAGAAATAACTCTAAAGACTGGTGTCTTTGTCTGTACTAACAGTAACTAGAGCAGCCAGAATTACATGCAGAGAAAATTCAAGTATATTTTTTATACCTTCTCCAGGAAGGTATGTGTTTTCTCTTTTTGATTTTTTTTGCTATTTTTTAAAATAAATTCTTTTAGAAGTTCTTTTTTTTTTTTTTTTTTTTTTTTTTATATTGAAAGAAATTACATATTCAAGTCCTAATACACTAATTTACTAGAAGACTTCTGCATCTACAGAAATGCAGTGACTGAGACTGGTCACTGTGTGGGTATACAAAAATACCAATTCATTATCAAGATTTTTTTTTTTATTATTATTATTATTTTATTATCAAGTTCTTGTGAGACTCAACCTTATATGACAGTGTTTTTTTAAAGATGGATAATTTTGCATTATAATAAATAATTTATCATGATACAACAGAAATAATTCTAAGATTATGGGATTTTTACAGTAAAAATTATTAAAGAAATAGTCTTGAGAGCTTGTTGCCTGCACAAATTGGATGCTGAAGTCATTTCAACATAGCTGGCTGAGAATATGAAATTTTCACTCTGAAATGAGTAATAGCACAAAAGGAAGCTAAAGCTAAAAGGTAATAGCCAAGAAATCACTTTAATGAATAGGACTTGAAGTTCAGCTATGTAGTATTTTTTGTTTAATGCATCAGTATGTGGCTCCTTTTCATTTAGTAGATAAATATGCAGGAGGAGAAAGACTTCGGAACCTAGCTCACAGCAGAGTTTTTCATTCTTAGCTATACTACTGCACCTTCCAGTATTTGTCTCATTTCAGCACCCACCCAAATGCCTGCAGAGGCCAAAGTCATAAGGTGATATCGTCCGTGACTTTTCACTGTTCACAGTTAGATCTAGTAGGAAAAGTATGTTATTCTTTTGGAGGTGTGACAGCAGAAGCGAGGACAGATAAAGACATATAGTAGACAGAGACATTTTCACTAGCACTAAACCAGCTAACAGTACAAACCCCCCTTGTGTTTATGGCAGCACTTTTGGATGTTTTTCCCCTTATATTGCAATGTTCTAGGCAGCAAGTTAAATAAAAAAATCTGGTTGCATAAGAGATCGATAGCTTTAGTGAGATTTTCAACATGTATTTTTGAGATTTACAACGTATTTGCTGTCTGTTAACAAAAAATATATATGTGTGTGTATATATATAAGTTGCTCTGGAATAATTACATAGCATTGCAGTGAAACCTTTAGTTTAACTTCAGAGTAGTGGCTGGTCTGTTCCCTAAAATGCCATCTAGTTAGTACCTGCATTTTTTCAGTGTAGCTACTAGCTGTACTTAATGGCTTCAAAGTGGTTTTGTGATCTTAGCCATCATTTTGTCCCTTACTAGTGATGTCAGGATATCTAATACCTAATTAAGCAGCACATTCTTCATGCTTATTGAATCATAAATTTATTTTTGTTGTTCCCTTTATGTTTTTCCATTAATTTAGATGTCTGTTTATTTTAATACACTTGTCTCTGCCACTTCTCACTTTCAGAAGCCATTTTTACAGTAGATTCAGAACTGTTATAGTTACATCTTTCAACTGTAGATTTCATTTATATTATTTTTTCAGGCACTGAATAGGTATCCTCTAAAACTTTTCAATCAGTGGAAATGTCTGTTAAATTAGATGATTAGCATGAGGCTGTCCCCTGGATTGTGACTTTACAAGACAGTAAGACTAACAGGAGCTGTTTATGTAACAAGAGCTGTCAACTCTTCATATGGTTATCAACACAAGGCTTTCAGCAAATAATGTTGCTTACCTACTGTAGCTCATTGCACTTTTAAAAATAATTACCAAATGAAATTTTGAGACTAATATATCTGATTTTCAGAGAGAACGCCTATGTCCAGGTCCTGTGAGGCCTTGCATCTCTGACCTAAAGGGATGTTGTAGAAATGTGTGTATTATTCTCTTCTGAGATTGTCCTTTTCCATAATTGTGCTCCTGATGTTTAAGTGAAAAAAATAGTCCATGACGATGTATGCTCATCTGCAGGCTGCTCTGATGAAGAAATAGGTGCAGTCCTGATTTTCTGACTTCTCACAGAGCCTCGGTACTCATTTCTGTGTTATTGCAAATGAATAAATATTATTCATGAAGTAAGGAATAGAATTTGAAACAAGATTAAAGCCTCTCTTGCTGCTCAAGAATTTGAAAAATTTGTACCCCTCCGGAAAAGAACATCAACCTCAAAATACAGAAGAAGCACAGGATGGAAAAAGTACTTTTAAGACACAATTTTAGGTTGTGCGGTTTCCTATGCTTATTTTGAACACATTTTTATTTTTTATTTTTTTGTACTAGCTAGTTCTTGCCTTGTCTGGTCCTGGCTGCTTGCTGCTGTTACGGTAGATAATGCAGTCCTTTGCTGGCTACAGCTCAGAAGAGTGGGAGCCAAGCTTCCGAGTTTTGGTATTTAATTATTTTGGAACAAGAAATACCGAGTATAAACAGAGGAACAAGTAGAATTTATCAAAGCTTGTAAGAGAAATGGCACTTTACACAGGTCAAATAATGGTTAAATAATACATAAATGTTTAAACACATATAAATGATCATTTTGACAGTAGGAATTGTCTAATAATATTGTTTAGTGAGTAGTTTCTTGTCAAGATGGATAAGTAAAAATTGAAAATGATTTTTCTGGTCAACCAAATAATTTGGTGGTTTGTGATGCGGTATATTGCAGTATATTGATAAGCTTGTGGGAAATTTAAGTTTTCAGAGGTATGATTCTAAAGGTAAGGCTTGCACATGAGCATTTGGACCAATGTTTTATATTTCTACATTTTCAGTTCAAATCACAGAATGGTTTTGGTTGGAAGAGACCTTAAAGATCACTTAATTCCGACCCCCCTGTCGTGGGGGTTGGAATAATAATAATAAATGAAGCTTATGAACTTTTATAAACCTATTCATAGCCACTTATGACACATTTGACTTTTTAAACTTTCTTTGTAGTGTTGCTCAAACTGCTTCATTCCAAATTTCACTCTTACAGTTGTGTAATTTTTATGATACTTAAGTATGAAAATTTAAATGCCTGAGATAATTTTTAGAGATATTAAGAAAACCCTTGTACTACTAAAGAAAATAAAATGCTATAATGTAATTCTAGAAAATTACACTGCTCTGGCTGTAATAGGATCAATTACTGCTGATATAGCATAATAAGTTTTTGGAAATGGTCTCAATTCTGTTGCTGGAGAGAGAAGAAAAAAATAATCCCAGCAAATGTGAGCAGGGTTTGAAGACAAACGTCTTCTGATAGAAAATTCTGGTGGGTGTAAATGGTTTCACTCTGTCTCCTAATAGATATGTATATCCACTTCTACAGAAAAACCTTGACTTGAAACCAGCAGGGAAACCCCAGTAGGCGAAGTGTGGGGAAGACACAGGAACAGCTGAATGTTGATTTGCAATGCTTGTTATGCACTTCTGATGTGCTTGCCCTAAAGCTAAAGCAAGCTTCCAGTGGCACTAATAGCATTTGGTCAGTAATAGGCTACAAGATATAAACATGTTGAGTAAAAGACATTGTTGTTTACTGTTCTGTAAATTGGTTCATGGTGTTATGGAGACCTGGTGCTTTTTACAGGGCTTCTGTTGTGCAAATAGCATAATTAAACCCATTGACATATTTTTGAGGTATAAGTAGGTACTCATAAATTTTCAAAAAAATGGCAAATTGGCATGAATATAATTCACAATGAGTCTATACCCTTTCTAAACTGGATATTCAGTTTATCAGAAAGTGAGATGAATTTGACAGGAATGTATTTAAAACAAAAAACAAAACAAACAAACAAAAAACAGAAAAGAAAAGAAAACCTTTGCCTTCCCTCCAGGAATGAACTCCCCACAGTGTGGGTCTTAGAAACTGGTGTCCCTGCATGCTCAGAGTTCTGTGTATTTTGACTCTTAATGTATTGCAGGTACAATTTGTCTCTTAATTTGGGGAAGGACGTAGGAGAAACTTTTCTTAAACTTGGTGCTGTCCAGCTGAAGAACTTGTTTCAGTGGCATCCCATTTTCTTCTCGACCTTTTTTATTTTTAATGTTAAACTTTAATTTAATCAGATGTTTTAAAATATAGTTGACAATAATTCAAATGCATAACTTGTTACTTTTCTGTATAACCAGGATCTAAAGCCATCATTTGCGATTACTGGAGTATGAAACAACATGAAAATATGAACAGCAGAATGATTAAGTTGTCTACCGTGCCAGGGAATAATGTTGTTTGCTGATACGCAATACAGCGCCTGCAGCACTTTACTTTGTCAAGACTCTTGAGAAGTACAACAGTTTGAAAATACTTGTACCCAAACAAATGAAAAGATTTCAGAATATTTATTTAAGCTCTGGAGGAAATGTTTGTTCCCAAGTAGCCTTGCTGCTGTTTATTCTGTTCTGTGAAAAGATCTGTGATAATTTTAAGTTATCTCTGGTAAACCACAATAATCTTTGAAACAAAAATCTTTTAAAAGGCAAAGATGTATAATACATATGCTTGGATAAGTACTATGAATGTGCTCTTCAATAAGAGGTGTGAGCAGTAATTGATGAAATGGTCATGGTTTTTCAACTTGAAGCAACCATAACAGCTGAGGGAGGCATCTAAGGGACTTTCACAATTGCCTGTGATATGGGGTAAAATCTGAGTAAAAGCACTTCTCTAAAGTGAGTCTGCTAACTGCTCAGAGTTTTGAGACTTGATCCATTGTTAATATTTTATCGATATATTGTTATATATATTGATAAAATTTTCACTTGCATGCAGAGAATGACAATTTTTTTACATGTTCTTTTGTTTTAATATTGCTTGCAGCTTCACTCTGAACAATTACCTGTTGTTGTTACAAGTGTGTTTAAGCTGCAAATAAGCAGCCCAAGCCAATCTGTTACTGAAGGTTGTGGCAAAGCTCAGCAAGCTGAGTGCAGTCTTAGAGAAATGCATCTGAGTTAATGCAGAGGCCTCTGACATTTTTCATTTTCTTGGAGGTGCTACTTTGCTATGGAGTAAAGTATGATTATGTCTATCATACGCAGCACTGAGTGTTGCATCATCTTAGTCTTATTTCACAACAACCATTACCTAGAAAATCACAGCAAAAGGCAGTGTTCATGGAAAAGGGTATGGCTGTCAGTCAAAACCATTCCCTCGACTCCTTTCCATGATTAGCAACTGAGCATAAAGAAATGTAGTTGTTATAAAAGACTCTCTTGTGCTCTACAAGCCTGGTGTTTAGCTCTGAAAGCTGTATCCTTCTACTGGCATGGGGCAAGCCCTTCTCTCAAGCTTCAGAAACCCAGACTTACTTGGTAGCCTGTGGAATAATCTTGCAGGAATTACATCAGGTTTCCACAAAAGCACCCCTGGACTTTAGCTAGAGTCTTCACAATACTTTATTTGATTTGGCCAGAAGAGCTTTTCCTGAAAAAGGCAATGTTGTTGCTGAGAATTGAGTGTCTGTTGTGTAACAGGTAAGGTAATATTTTGGTTTCTACCAGTCCAGAAGCCGTTTTCATGAGAGATTTCCTTACTTGCTAATGAAACCTTTAGCAAACATCTGGGGGAGAATCTTGCCATTGCTGTTTTGCAGCATCTGGACACAATTGTTTCTATCTACAGACCGCATCACTTTGTGTTAATCCTGTGGATTCTGTCCTTTTCTGCTTTCTTCCTGCATGCAGCTTGTTCTTCCCATCTGCTGTCCACACTTTATTACTTCTCTCCCTTTCAGCCCAACAACCCCTTTACAAGGCAGGCCAATATATCATGCTGCCTCTGCTTATGCCTACTGGAGGAATTCCCAGGGTGACGCTCTGACACAAGCTACTCCATCACAGATTCTCTGCACCTAAAATATTTAAGCATTTACAACACTGTCTTTCTACAGAGTAATTCCAGGCCAAAACTGCGTATACACAACCATTCTTCATCTCACCTAGGGTAAGACAGGCACTCCAAATCAACTGCCATTTCCCTGGCAACAAAGAAAAATTTGGCTCAGCAAAGTGTCTCTGCTGAGGATCCACAGACTCCTGGGACTTCCGAGTGGGGCACGATACAGCTCTCCGGTGTGATAGCTGACACTGGGTTGATACATCATTCTGTAGGCTTTTACTAGCCAGGCCAGTTCATTTTTTTAATTTTTTTTTATTTATTTATTTTTCTCCAAAGCTTCAAGGAAAAAAAAAAATCACATAGAAAAGATTTGCAGTTCTGTCCCCTTCACATCCACTTCTCCAGTCATGAACCCTTTCCAGCAGCATTCTGCTGGCTGTGACCCAGTGAGTGTGTCCCTAATGCTAACAAGCCTGCACACACTCGTCTTTCAGAACATCTTTAGAATTGCTCTCCATCAATGCTTACCTTAAAAGTACCTTAAAAATCCTTCTTCTTCCTTTGTTTTCATTCTGTTGCCTCACTGGTTGTCACAGGTGCTTTCTATTGTGCTTTCTATGCTTTCTACCCCTTTAAGTGATGCCTTTTCCTATTTGCTTGGTTTTCCCTCTGTTTTTTTTTTTTTTTCTTTTTTTTTTTTTTGTGATGTTTTTCTCATCTTTCACATGGAAAAGTTTTATAATGAGTGTATGAATGAAAATGCATAAAAAATGTCTGATGTAAAAAACATTCTGCCCAGTAGGTACTGAAATGAGTGCACGTCACTTGTCTGCTACATGAATACTGGTGCCAGTTTCTGTCTGGACAGTTGTACAGTTCCAGTTGAAACAAAATATGAATAGTTCTTCATTGGTAAGGTGCTGTTTCCAGCAATATCTGTCAGAAAGTCGCTGAAACTTCTTAATTAACTCAGCAATGTTAATGTGGTTTCAGAAAAGAGAAAATGGTCACGTTTTCTTGCACGACTGGGGATAATGCCAAGTATATGGTATTAAATCAAGTATCTGGTAATAACCATTGTATGGAAACAGAGTTTGGTTACTGTGCTTTCTGCGGATTCAGAAAGCACGCTGCATGGCTGGTGTGAGGAAGGTGAGGCTGTGCAGGGCCAGTGGCTGCCCAGCTGCGAGGGCTTTGTCTGCCAGGTTGGAATCTCCGCGGCGTAGTTTCTGCTCATTGTAGCACTGCAAGGAGCTTGCTGATCAGGCAGGAGGTGTGCTCTTTTTGAACAAAAGGTGAATGTTTTCTTCCAGTATCAAAAGGTCTGTAGCTGGCCTTAAAGGTGCTGTCCGTTTCTGCTGGCTTGGCTATGGACCAAGTTTTTCAGTATTCTTTTTCCACCTTTTTTCCAATTAACAATAATGCTAGTTTCTAGCTGCAAAGCACCAGTTTTAAAGTTATGATTGTGAATAATAGTAACATTTAATATTAATGCATTTGTAAAAAACACATTTTGACAGATTTTTTTTTAAGCATATTTTGACAGATATATAGAAAACTAAAACCGAAGTACTACTTCTGGTAAATACATTAGTTCTGTGGAATTTGTTCTGCACTGCTTGGTGTTAAACAGAGTGACCTACTGAGGCTACATAAAATGCCAAACATCCCCAGTTTAAGTCACTCCTTGTCTGCGGACATCATGTGTGTACAGCCCCTTGGTATTTACTCTCATATTCTGCCACTTGTAGCCCCAGAAGTTATTGCCAAATCAGTTTAAGTCTTTGTTGTCTTGTCTCCAAAAGTGTGACTGAGCTTGAAACCCAAAGTGATTTCAGGCATGCCTTTTAAATCTTCATTAAAAGAAGAAAAACATTGGCAAATCATTGCAAATTTATACTGGAATTTAAAAGTAATGATATAATGTGTCACATATTTAAAGAATTATAGTTCCTACTCCATAAAGCCCTCAAAGCTTGTATCAAGTGGGAAGATCTTTTAAAGTGAACTCTTATCCTCTCCTCTTCCCTCAGGGGAAAACAACAACAACAAAAACCTAAACTCTCTCCAGTTTCATGCTTGTTTTTTATTCTGAGGGCTGGAGTTGAGGAAAATTGCGGTGAAACCAGAAGGAGCCTGCCTTGGTTTCAAGCAGGCACTGGCAGCGGTTCCTGGTGACTTAATTGACTGTTTTCTTACTGATGGTCTTAAATAGTTTTTCTGGTCAAGACCTGAAAGCTGTCCTCTTAATTCTGCAGTATGATATGAACATGCAGTGTGTAGCAACTAAGTAAAAAGAATCTATTTTTAGTATTAAATAAGTTGTCAACAGAAAAATATAATCATGTTGGCTGCTGGATTGTACTCAGTGACATAGCTGTCTTGTTTGTTTGGCTGTCTCATGTGAGAGGAGAACAGCTATCACCTTAATCAAATGGCTGCAGGTTTCTGCCTCATGTAAAGGGAAGCCCTCAGAGTTTGCTCCTTCACCAGATTTAAAGCACAGGGAAAAAGAAAACCGGAAAGAGAAAAACCCAAGGAAGCATTTCAGCTGGATGTCTTGTAGCAGAAAAAAGCTGCAGCTCTGCCAGAGGAGAAACAACTTTCACTTCAGCAGACTGGAGTAGCTGTTTTAGACAGAAGATCTGTAAAAGAAGCAAGTTTTGAGGGCTTCAAGTTGTCAAATGTGCTCTTCAGGTTATTAATTGGAGAAAAATATTCTTTTAGATAACCACATATTAATTAGCTTTATTTACGATGTGGGAATGTTGGCCTTTTTTCCACATTCATTGCTACGGTCCTCTGAGAACCTGACTGAACACTGCAAAAATCAAAGTAAATGTCAGATAATTTCTTCATCTTTTAGTTCTTTTAAGCTAACCTAAAACAAATGCCTTCATCATGCAAAGTTTTTGGTTGTTTTTAAAGCACTTGGGTAAAGGCTTTTGCTGCCATGTAAGTAGTTCCAGCAGAAGGATCAGGTCTCATTTGTGGCTGGGGCCAGGCCCAAGGTGCGTGAATGTAATATGGCTCTACCCTCTTCCTCTTCTTCTTTCTCCCAGTGAATTTAGGTTTAAACACTTCTGGGCCCACACCCTAGGAGGAGAGAGCACATGGAGGAAAGGCTGTGTATTAGGAGAGAGGGGAGATAGGAGAAAGGGCCGTTTTTCCCATTCCCACACTGCCTCGGGTGAAGAAAAGGTTGAGCTGCTTGGTGAGGTGAAAATAAAATGTGCAGCTTCTGTGAGAGAGTAGTAAGAGTAGTGGGAAATTGTCTTGCAAACAGCTTTTAGTGTTTCACCCATGAGTTGTCTGTTTTAAATAACTAATTCACAGAACTCAGTCAAGGACCACCCCTCCATCACAGGCTCTTCTGCACTTGGTTATATTTTTTGCTGGTCTTTATTTGTTTTGTTCAAGTATATAAATAATAGGGGTAAAAAATCATTGATCTCGAAAAGCTGTAGGTCCCCATGCTTTGAATGCAAAGGACAATTGTCCAGGAGCACTGCAGGGAATTAAGTGCTCCGGCAAACATAGTGCTAGATGTTTTATCTGAGTAATACCAAGAAAAATAGCATGTACAATTTCCCTTACCGTTGTCTGCAATATTGTAATATCCTTTTGGTGAAGGCTGACTTGCCTAAAAACTTTTGCAATTTGGAGGATCTCTCGGTCCCTTTACTCCATTGGCCATCAGTATCAATAAATAAGTAAAACATTCTTGCTATTGCTAATTGTGTTGATTGGAGGTATCAACCTAGGTAGCTAGGATCTATTTGGTGTCTTGCTAATAAAAGTGAAATTCAGTCCTAAATAATGCTGGAGTTACTCTGTTTATAGTGACATTTGTAGAACTTAGGGGCATTCCCATTGCATAAGAAACACTTAACTTGCCACATTTGCTCCACTCTGAATTATGTTTAATTACTAGGCCTCCTTCACTTATAGGCTTCAGTTGAAGAGCTTTAAGTACATCCTTGTTTTCAACTTAATCGTGGAGCTGAGACATAAATAATGCTTTATATCAGAGAGCTAGAAGCTTGGCTAACGCTACCTAATAGACAACTGCCATTTGTGCTGGCTGTAAATTGGAAGTACAGGAAAATGCCGAGACTGGGAGAGAGAAATTAATATAATGTAAAAACATTAATATCAGGCTTGTAAGATACCCCAGTTGAAAATTGTGGCAAGGTTAATAGTTAGAATAACGTACTTAATATATTGAATGCCTTTGAAATTTAAGCCTAATGTTTATACTAGACAAGCAGTATTAAAGTCACAGTACTTAATATTAAACATAAAATCAAGTTTGAATTATTTTCCTTATTTGTATTTTCTTTTTTTTTTGTTGTTGCTTATGCAACTGTTAAAGAGGTGTGGAAATAACTGGACAGTTGGTAGGCTGATATACACAAGCTTGGTAGAATTCTCATGCAGTATTGGAGACAAAAATTAATAAAAGAAGGATTTCTAATAGGATTCTGCCTTTTTTCTGTGCAGTGTCTTTTCCTCTGTAAAATGACATGACTGCTCAAAATTCTGAACAGTCTCAGGAGGAATGCTCCTGTCACTTGAGGGAAAATGTATATTGAAAAGTGACAGGTGTCGGATGGTGGTAATTATGGCATCTTAAATATTTATAAATTTGTAAGTACTGTAAATTTTTTTTTTTTTTTTTTTTTTTTTCATCTGGAAGATTCTGTGATGTTGGAAATTATATTCCAGATCTTTATTGCCTGAGTCTGTATTATAAATGATAGCTTCAGATTCTGAAAACTTGTTTTTTCACCATCTACAGTCAATTAGAGAATTACAGAAAGATAGGAAGTTAAAATTATATTTGGTGTTCAGGAACTTATATCAAATGGCCCATCTAAAAAGGTGTATTTCTAGATGTATTTCTTGGTGGTGTACTATATTTTACAATAATAACTGCACTTTTCAACTTTAGTATTGTCACATGTAATTTTTCAGCGAGCACCAGCTTATAGCTACTGTTCCATTATTTGTTTAGCTATTTGATTTTGTCTTAGAATCAACCACACTTCAATGCCTTGAGTGTATGAGAAAGCAGCAGTCTGGTAAAATATTCAGAAAGATAACAACATACATCTGAGAGTAACACCATAAAGCTGGGGCGTAATGCAGGAAATAGTCTGCCTTGTGTTTGTGTGTTTAGATGCAATCTTTCCTTTTGTAAAGCAGAAGAAAATCTGGTATGCAAAAGACAACTTAGCCTTCGGTAAAAGCCCATAAGGATGTTGACTGCTCTGCTTCTACTTGCATTTCTGAAGGTACAATGAGTACTAAATAATTCAGTGCTATTTCAACAGCATCTCCAGTGTCACGTCTCACTGTAAAGTGCTGAATATGGTAACTTTGGAAGACAATTCAATCAGACTCAGTGAGATGCCACAGGATGTCACTGGGCTGGAAGACCAATGCCCTTACGTTACCTAGGATGAACAAACTAAATAATTCAGAGTTTTAGAGTTAGTATTTTTGGATTTTGAATTCCATGTGTAGGGTAAAGGTTAACAGTTTTTTATTTTTATTTTTTTTAAATGAATTTGAATAATATTGAATAGCATGAACGTTTGTGTTGAATGTTATTAGGATAAATCCTCCATTCATATGAATCAGGACAGACCTCTTTAAATTTCATAGAGATTTGCAGAAATAAAATATGTGGGAGACCACTGATATAAAAATTGGTTCAAATGCAGTGATTATGTTTTCTTCTCACAACTAAATCTTAAAATCCTGAATTAAAATGGTGGAGATCTTTTTACAGTCTCCTTCAGCACTTTGGCTGACTCATTGATTTTAGGAAGCTGAAAGAACCATACGTGATACACTGTACTCTGCCAGTTACAGGAATATGTTAAAGACAAATCTTTTCAATATTCTCAAAATAGAAGACAAAGCTGACTTTATTACCTTAGTTTAAAAGTTTTAAAGATGTTTACAATTTGAAAGAGGAGGTAATGGAAAATGATTTTGCGTTAGATAGTCTGGGAAGAGGGTTCCCAGATTAATTGATGTGTGACCTTTTTAATTTTCAGCTCATATTGGAATAAAATGTTTCCACGGGTCAGTGCATTTGACAGGTTCAGTGTGCACTTAGTTCTCCAAGAACCTGAGGATACCTGATCAGGCAAATCTGAACAGGTGCTGCAGTGTTACTTAAAATGAATGATCTGTTTCATAACCCAGAAGTTTTCTCACAGATCTAGGTCTAGAGCATGTGCAACTTGTTTTTGTCCTTCTGATAATCTTTCACTTGTTTTAAAGTTCTGTAGTTCTGTGTCCTACATTGCCAGGCAGTGCTTGCTGTTTAGCTGTTGATTAGATCTTTTACTGGCACATGCCATTTGCAGAAAGCAAACAGGATCTTGACAATCTATTATAATCAGAGGAGCTTAATTATGAGATTTTTTAAAAGTATTTTTGAAGTTGTGCTCTCATTAAGAAATGATTTGGATGGTGTGAGACTGCTTACATCTTCAGGTAAAATTTCAAAGAAGGGGGCAAAGTTTCCAACATAGTTGTAGTTTCTCATTTTATCAAATTTCCAGTGCAACATGCTTCTTGTTATTGGGCTCTTGGGTTCTTTGTTTGTTTGTTTGTTTGCTTATTTTGCTTTCTCTGTAGGAACTGAAATCCATCTCCTAAAACAATGTCCTCAAGCCCACGCATTAAATTTCTATAGGCTGGGATGATCTTTCAGGCTGTCTTATTGATTTTGTTTAAATTTGCATGAAACATCCTAGAGCAGCAACTGGAACTTGCACAACCTTCCAGTAAATATTTTAACCTCTCAGACTAGAAAATCAATCTGGGGCCTAATGGCTATGGAAGCATAATAGAAGTGTCTCAGAAGAGTGCGTTGAAGTAATTCTTTCCTCAGAATTCCTTACGAACTTAAAATCCTGGGAAAGACCACATTCCCTTGAGTGAAGAAAAATCAGTAATGTGTAGCGTCTCGGTCTGATGGAAAACCAGGTGAGGACCCTGTCACATTATAGCCACAAGCTGTTGCACATTTGTTTTTGTGTTTTTCAATCAATAGAAAGATGGTCTGTTCAAAATGAATTCGATGAGTTTTGCACAGTACAGATAGTATTTTTGGTTTCAAACATTTTTAATTGTTCACTGGGAATGACCTTTTGTTGACTTAGAACTCAAATATAAAATAAAGAGTAAACTATTTACAAGACCCCTTGAGCTGGTCTATCTGCTGGTGTGCTGTCTGTAAAGGATTTGGCGTAATTGACTGCTGGTTTTGTTTTTGTCATGTGGACAAAGTGGAATGACCCTGGAAAATTTTGCTCACTGGGATCAGACTTTCTCTAGATATGAAGTAAGAAAACAAATGTTCTTATAGCAGATATGAGAACAGGGAACGTAACGTATGTGCTTAACTTCAACATTATATTAGTGGATCATTGTGGAGATTTTATCAAAATAAGGGAACCTAACAAATTCTTGTTTCGAGTACTGTAACTGGGCTATGTTTGGTAGGCTTTTATCCAACCATTTACGTTCCTCTTAAGCTGAAAACTTCCACCCTGAGAAATCCTACTTTTTGCTTCCCTCTTCCCGCTGTTTGTCAAATCAAACAAATGTGAAGTTCTAGCAGCAACATACGTACACATACACAAACATTAAATATACATGCACACGGAGGTTGTACTGCTCTGTAGTATTGTGGCTCCTCGATGTTCCCAGAAGAGATCAAGCCTTGTTGAACTCTGTGCCTTGTGCACAAACCATGGGAGACGGCCCCGATCCAAGTTTAAAATAAAATCTTGCATTTTATTGGCCCAGCAAATGATTGTATTAATTCAGCCTGGGAAACAGTGGCATTGATTTGCTCAGGGGAAAGGTCACGGCTGGAATTAGAGCACAGTGTGTTACGGTAGCACCTGGAGTGAGGTCTCCTACCTGTCACCTCGCCGCTTTATCGGACCGTGGGGCTGTTTAGCAGCAGCTTGATCTTACCTGCTGCCCTTCGAGGGAGAAAACAACACAGAGAAACTACGAATAAGGCAGTCCTTCTAAGGCACTGTCATAAGTGATCATTTAAATCTTACTTAATGTTTTACACTATTACCTTCTTTCCCAACCATATTTTTCTATTCAGTTGTTTAGGAAAAAAAAAAAAAAAAAAAAAAAAAAAAGAGGTGGAAAGAAAGACAAGCCAGCTTGGGTAAAATAATTAGTATTCCAATGAACAAATCTGGTCAATGATAAGATGAAAATGTAAATCTAAAACAATGTTTTACAGATAATCAGTTTTGTGATATACTTCATGTCACAGCCTTAGGCCTCATAAGCAAAAACATGCTTTTAAATCATTTTTTCCCTCTAGCTACCAGACTAATTTTCCATTGAAATGAGGTCGTTCATCCTTACCCAGACGATAGAAACTGCCAGTAATATCTGCATGCCTAACATTTAAGCTGAAGTTCTTTGGAACAAAATTCTCTTAGGTTTCATAAATCTAGATTGTAAATATTTTTTAATACTTTGTTTCCCAAAATGAAATTGATGTATATATATATTTTTTTCAGCCTCAAGTTTCTCTGGTACAGCTCTTCTGAATATCTTTTGTATTTCCACTCAACATGGAAAATGTTTATTTTTATTTTTTGCCTAGCTATTTTTATTTTTTAGAAACAAATCCATGCCCTTTTGAAATTCCATTTAAAGAGGTTGTCTCAAAAGTTGTATGAAACTTTTTGTTTTTAAATTGTTGCATCACAGACAAATTTTGCTTGCAGTGGAGTCTTTTTCTAATTAGCTTTCTAACTCATCCAGTTAATGAAAGGTAAAGAGCCATGTTATCACACTCCCTTCCTGCTTCGATCTTCCCAGGTGGGACTGAAGGCAGAGCTGTGCACAGTAAGAACAGACTGTGACGATGGTAGTTCACAAATTAGTAAATGAGATGTTTATACTTGCTAGTTCATGCTCATGACTCTGTATATGCTGGTCTACCCGCAAATCTTTCCTGCATGAGTTTTCCTGTTTGGTGTCAAAATCTTTAGAATTATTATTATTATTATTATTATTTGTACACAATTGTTTAGGTATATGTACTGAGAATGCACTTGCTACATCTACCCTGAAGCAACTTCTCTTTGCAGGGGCAGCTTTTATTTTAAAGAGAGATTTATTTTTTCAAAGTAGTAATTGTGTTAGGAGTTTTTCTTTCTCTCTTCTATCAAAGCCACTGAATGAAGGAATAAAGTATGAATACAAGGAGGTGCTTACAGTAGAATCAACTTAAAATCTACTTTAGGAAGATATCTGAGTTAGTTTTGTGTATATATTCTATATGGTTTTAAGTATTTATTCTATATGGTTTTTTTATTATTATTATTATTTATTCTATATGATTTGTGCTGCAATCAGCTGTGCTTTCCCTCCTTAAGTGTCACGGGGAATTTGTTAACAGAAAACGCTTAGCAGTGGCAAACTGAAGGGTATGAAATCCTGTCATACAACAACGTAGCAGACCTTAGATCAGACAGTCACCCCTCCCCCAGTTGCCAAGATCTCACTCTCTGCCTGTTCAGGAAGGTATGAATATTGTTCCTCCTTAAACAGAGAAAATGAGAATGTGGCAGGTTTTATGGGGTGAGGAACGAATAGGTCAGGCTCAAGAGCCAAAGGAGTACAGGTACAGGTGATCAGAGAAGGAGATCTGAATTTGTTCTCAGGATGTGAAGAGCGTACCAATAAAAACAATCTATAGCTAGAAATGTTTAGTATGAAAAATATGCTGTCATAAGTGGATATCTTGAAGAATGAGGGCACCTCTGAGTCTTTTCCTGAGATATTGATCATATTTTGTGATGATGTAGTGGTGTAAAAACTTTTTTTTTGTTTCTTAAAGATGTACGTTTTGCTATCAATAGTAGACTTTTAAATAATGAATTAATGCTCTATCCAGTAGAAAGTAGCAGACTATTTGCAAATATTAGAGGTCTTTTGAACAGTATACACATTTTAAATGCTTATGTGCAAAACCTGTTTTTGTGTTTGTGTGGTGCATACTGCCATGGGGCTCCAATTTTGTTAGACCTTTTCCTTGGAAGTGCAGCTGTGATGATGGGATCCTCACAGCCAGTCCAGGCATGTGGAAAATCTTTCACCTTAAACATACTGAAAATTCTGTGTCAGTACTTTTTCTGGCTTGATATAAACCCACAGTTCAATTTCTGTTTATTACTGATCTGTTGCTTTATTACTGTCCATCTAAAATGTAATCCAGAGGAGTAGCTAAAGAAGCAGTAAATGAGAGAACATAGGAAAACAAAATCAATATAGATTTTTGACTCTAACAAACTGAGTATATTCATGAATACAAGGGATAAGTGTTATGAAAAGTGTGTTTAGGATCTACTGAAAGCCTCATCCTCCTTAATGCTCATCTCCCTTTTTAAAGATGAAAGAATTGTGTTTAATGCTAAGTTCCAACTGACTAAAGTGGTGCTGATGCCTAGGTCCTCTGCGATGTGGGCTGCATCTCTTCCAACCACTTGCCAGAAAATTGTCCAAATTTGGTAGCTGGCAATCCAGATCTTCTGACCTTATTGCAGGTTGGCAGGTTCCACTCTGCCTCCTGTGGTTGTTTTTTGCATTTCTGTGCATGGCTCTGTATAGTGGCTTTTCTGATCTCATGCCTCCATGTAAAGAGTATGCTGTGGCTCACCATACTTTCTAATTCACATTTTCCTGTGATGCTAGCCTTTGGTTCTTAGCAGACTATCTTCGCAGACTATTTCTTTGTTTCTTCGAGATTTATTTATTTATTTATTTATTTTTTCCAGTATTTAAGAAAAGTAACAATTTCAAACATAGATTAATGTATATTTGGCAATAAAGTATGTTTAGAGCTGCAGCTTATCGTAACAGTGATCTTTAAGGCACTAGTAGCTTGCTTTGTAGGTTATGGCACAATCTGAGGGTGATCTTGATTACAGATATTATACAAGCATTTCATTATAAATGAAAACAGTAACAAAAATAGTCAAAGGAGTTTTTCACACCCTGAGCCACAAATATGTTATCAGCTTTTGGTAGAGTCCACACACATCACACATTTGACCACTGTATTAAAGAATCTCAATCACAGGAACACTTGCTAGGACAGGCTAGCCACACTCATCTCCCACTCTCATTTTTTGGTGCACATCAGCCAGGAGTTCAGTCTACACTCACATCTGAAACATACATAAGTTGCATCTAAGTATGAACTGGAAGAATATGATCAAAGAAATTCAATGGGATTTGTATTTATCATTTAAGACCAGTTTTAACTGAAGGGAAAATCTTGCTGTAATAAGACCCAATGATAAATGTTACTGTTATATAGGAAGCAACAGAATGATCAGCTATAGAATTTATATCTATTAATAAAACATATAGCTCTAAATACTTAAATCAACATCTGCTATTTAGTTTGGGTGACAACATGAGCATATGTATACAGTTATCAGGAATCTGTTTAGAAAAAAGATACAACTAATCAAACATTTGGTAATACTCCATGACTGTTTTCTGTTTTAGGAAGAGTTTTATATGATTTCTAATGCACGTTTTCTCTTTTTTTTACTTTTTTTTTTTTTTTTTTCTAAGTTTGTTGATATGAACAGTCAAGTTTAAGTTAACTTTATTAATTTCTAGCTCTTAGAGTGAAAATTATTTTAGCATCGGACAACATTTTATCCAGTAAAACTATAGTGTTTGAAAACAGCTCATTTACATAGCTCGTTTATATAGATGAGGTAAATGAAACATGATTTTAAAAAAAAAGTCATTTGACCCAACTTTCTAGTATAATGGCTATCCTGATGTAAAGTAGTAGAATAATGAATCATTTAATATAACTCAATTTGTATTTTATTAGTTGCAATTATATTCAAGCTGTTAAAAAAATATTAAATTCATTTCATATCAGCCTTCTTCAGTGATGTGTCAGTAGAAATGACTGTTGTTGCCATGATGTATGCATGCATTCCTGTAAGCATAGTACCTTTTCTTTGGTCTGTTTATATTTTTGTTTTGAAAGTTCACAATGTTAAACATGGGTCAGAATTCTTATGTCAGAAGAGGTGGTATTTCCTGAAATGCCAAGAGGCAAAGAAGGCTCAAACCAATCTCTGCATTCACTGGAGTAGTGGTAACGGTGTGCCGGCAGAGCCTGCAGTGTTGTTCCTTACTGAAGAACCCACGGTGAGGGGGGCTCTGCTGCGTATTTTCTACAGAAAGGAGGCGTAGCATTTGTCCTTCAGCAGTGCAAGAAAAAGCTTCTAGTTTTCCTCAAGTACTATCAAAATATTTACCAGAAATTGAAGAATGGCTTCTTGTTTTGTTTGATTCTGCTTAAGTTAAACTACTTCCAGTTATCTTAGCAGAAATTTTTAATCAATGTAAGTCTATGCTTTCAGCTAATACAAATATAAATACTACGGTGATCATTTTCTTTCACTGAGAACTGCTTTTAGAACTTGGTAAATGTGACATGGTGAGCAGAACTTTAAACCCTATTATGCTAGACAGTGGTCTAGTATTATAGTTACCTGGCATTCATTATCTAGTTCTTCAAGAAGGTTGTGCAAAAACATTTTTTCTGGGAAGGCTCATGGCTGCTTACTGAACTTATCTACTTATAAGTAAAGGTTCTACTTATCTACTTTATAAGTAAAGGATCTACTTATCTGTAGATCCTTTAACATGACGTAGCCACATGATAAAATGTATCTGCTGATAGGATTGACACATAGTTATACATCTGGTAAGGTAAGGGAAGGCAGGTCCTTCCAGTTGTCATATGCACAGCTGTCCTGGGGAGTGAACCTAGGGCTTCTTTTTTTTCCCAATGGACCCATTGACCCAATGATCTCTTGAGGTCGCTTCCAACCCCTACAATTCTGTGATTCTCTGTGCCCTTGGCTTTGTGACTAGTGCATGTATAGACTTTCTGCACCGTCATACATTAATCTACAACACCATGGAGGATGCCTTAGTGGTGGTTGGAAACTCAAGGAGCAATTCCTGTGATGGAAGAGGGAGCACTCCTCCTGCAGTTCTCCCTCACATAGCCTGCTCCCTCCCCACTTATTTCTGTAGGGCTGATCCTGAGACAGGAGTTATTCCCTCAGGCAGCATCCACCATGCAGGCCATGCACTAGGTTATTGTCTACATCAAACTTCTCTAAAAACTAAACCAGGAAACTTGACTTAACCCATGAAAAGCTCAAAGCTCTGTTAACACAAGTGATATGACTAGCAATGGAGAAATGTCTAAATTGGTAGTAGTTATTTAAAGTTATTTCTGGGGCTAATCATCAGCATTATCTATAGGAGGAGGATAAAGTTCTATGTGAAAGAATTTGGTTCTTGTGCTCAAATCTTACCTTTTAAGAGCTGTCCATCCAATTAAACCAGTTTCTTACTTGGGTTACATTTCTCTGGTAAAATCAATGCAGTTGGCTTACTGTTGGGCTATGTTTCTTGATGTTTCTGGATAGTACTCAATACCTGGGGAATCATGCTTACTTACGTACAGACACGTATGGATGTTAATTTTTGTATAAACTTATCCATCTGTGAGGAGAAAGCACAGATAAGATACGACCCATTTGATGTTACTGTATGTTAAGCTGTATCGATTCATTTGATATCACTCTCAGCTAGATATGTCCTCCTGGACTTCTTGACACAGAAATGTACGCCCCAATTTTAAGTCACACCAAATAATTTTAACCTAGCAGATGGGTTTAGGAAAGACTTTTGGATAAAGACCAGCTCTGAGAAACCGACAGTGTTTCTACATTGCCTATGAAATGGGCAGAATTACAAAGGACAGGCTTGATAACCAGAACTTTGCACTCAGCTTATTTCCTTTCATATCCATAATTACTGGCTGAATGCAGGCTTCAGTTAAGCCGGTATGTAAATGTTAAGATTTGGCAAATAGACTGAAAGAGGTATTTAGTATTTGTGAGTTATTAGCTCTTTGTATAACCAAAGCATAAGGGTGTGAAAAACCTTGCCTCTTTTTATATCCTGCATAACCAAAAGGTAGTTATCAGTAGCTAATGGGTAAGATGTATTTCTTCAACTGAATGTCTACTGAATGCAATTTATGTTTTGGTTGTTGATCCTTGGCTATGAGGGCTTTTCCTGTATATATGAGAAGATGGACTGTTATCTAACAGAAAATGTTATGCCACTACACTTTTCATGTGAAGAATAGCTCTGGATAAAAATCTGTTGTTGATTTATTCTCTTGTCTTGTTTTTGGCTCATATCTCTGACTACAGCAATAGCCTTGTTCAGTACTATTTTGTTCTCTATTTTAAAACTACAGACATGTGGTGCTGGTGTTCTCTAATTCTTCTTTTGCTTTATAAGTTTTAGTTGATTATGGCCAACATATAAAATGTATTCTGACTCGATTATGATTTCAGTCCAAAGCCTTTTTTTCCTTTTTTTTTTTTTTTTTTTTTTTTTAACCAATAGAAAAATTCATAACAGAATTTCAAACTCAGTAGGGAGTTTAATTATTTTTCTTTTTTAGCAATTTATTCACCAGTTGGAGTCTTTTCTGTAAAGAATCTTGATTGAAAGACTGCTTATTTTCTTAGCTGGAATTCAGTAAGTGAAATATGTAGCAGGAACAACAACAAAGATTAATTTCAGGGAAACACTTGTTAAGAAAAATGATCAAGGGACATGTTTTGGAACTGTGATTCTTCCATAAACCTAAGGTTTATTCTTGGTAATACAGGAATGATAGGACAACCTGCTTTCCAATCTTGCTGGAAATATTTAGCCAGATTCTCTGGATCATTTTGTTCTATAAATGTCATTCACAAACTTCATCACTGTGCCACCATAACTCTTCCAGGTTATGTTCTAACAGAAAGATATTAAACAGGAACGATTTAAGTATGAACCCCTGCAGTACTGCATTTGTTACCAGCATCCAGGCAGAGTAAGAGCCACTAATCACTACCCTCTGACCTCAGGCCTCTAAGCAGCTCTTCACCCATCTAACTATCCACCCAGGCAGACCATACCATCTGAACTTTGACGCAGAAATGCTGTGGGAGATGCTATTGAGAGCTTTGCTGAATTTGGGGTAAATGATTTTCATTGGTCTCTTTGTTCTCAAATTCAAGCATTTCATCATAGAAGCCAGATGGGTCAGGCACAACAGAATTTATGCCATGCCAGTTGTCTGTGCTAGAGCCAAAGCCTTTGAAGGAAATCTTGAGAAGCTTTTTTTATTTATCAGTTTTTTTTGTATGAATTTATGCAAATTGGAATTAGAGTAAATACTTTTATATATTAAAGTGTTCATAAGAGGACATAAAATATTTCCTTCTCGTATTTAAAATCATTTTCTCACTGCTGAGTAAAGTCCACAGTCTTTGTTTCAAGGGGATGGTGTGTGGACCAATAAGTATCTTTTTAGTTGTTTTCCTTTTTAGTGGACTAGTCAGGCTGTGAATTGGTTTATAGGGAGTTAAAGGATGATTTTGCATTTTGTATTTTAAATATCTAATCTTCTTTATCCATGTATTGTGATCATGGTTTGAGGGATGACTTTGGAAAAAATGACAAACTCTAATAATAAATGTCTTTACGAGCTCATCTTGGAATTTGTTTTGGTGTTACTGGTGAAGTGTCTTCTAAACCAGAGTACAGATTCTTTTGTCTGAGGTCTGTTACTGTCCTTAATGGGAATAAACCCTAGGTGACAAAAGGCACGCTGAGAGATGATAAACTCAGTGCAGTATTTTGAGTAAACTCAGATGGTGTTCTAAGTAGTTATTTCTCACATTTGAGCTGTACTTTGTGACAGTGATCATATGTATATCTAGGATGTGTTTTGTAAGAGGAACAAGCTTACATGTTGCATTTCAAATGGCAAATTCATTTCAACTCTTCTTCGGCTTGTGAGCCTTAAAATCTATTTGTTTTGAAACTTCCTGAGCTCTCATTGCCATATGGTACTGTAATGGCTTTTGACCTGAAGTGACATTACCAGAAATTGTATCAAATGTCAGTGATTATGAACAGGAAGGGAATGCTAGAGCTAAGTTGCTTCTGATTTTTATTGGCTTGAACTTCTGCGTAAGGATAATTTGAATCACTTGTTCATGATTAATCAAAATTGTTGTTTCTGATATGTCTTAAAAAATTCATCTCCAAGATACCACAGGAATGAAAATAGTTGCTATTTGGGTGACTGTTATGGGACACTAGAGATGTTCCAGGCCACTACATCAAGGTATAACACAGTGTAATGATAATGATTTTACAGGGGTTGTGTACAGGGATTGTATTTCCAGAACTGTCACAGACATGGATGATCAAATTGCAATTAATTTAAATTGATATAAACTAGGATTAATCCTTTTAATTCAACCCAAAATACAAATACTATTAAGCTAGTATGCTCCTTAGCACAGAGAATTCAATGCTTTGTCCTTGATTTTGCTCTTATATTTGCATAAGGAAGAAATTTCAAAAACATTTGCTGTAGGACAAAATCTGACTTCAGCTATTCTGGCATAAAACTGGAATAAGTCCTCTTTGTATAAATGGGATTCCTCAGATTTTATATTGCTGTGAGATTTGAATTTTACTCTTAGTCTCTAAACCATTCTTACTAAACATTGGAAGTATTAAATAAAATAAGTAGGTCACACAAGTGGGATGATACTGTCCCTTATCTTTAAACAATATTCTAATTTGACTCTAGCACAATGGAAAGAAATGAATACTGTATGTGCTCCCATGTGAGCTGTCAGAAAGATAAAACTGAATATTCTCTAAATCAGCTTTTCCATGGACAACTGCTTCATCATCATTAGTATGTATATCCTTATTAATATCTAGGCCACCCAGTTATGAGACCCTAGACTGAAGCTTTTGATAATTTACAACTACTCCTATCATTTTCAGTGGGATTGTCTGCATGACCTATCACAAAATGAACATTTGATATATTTCTCCGAATCTTCTCAAAGTGGTTTTTGAATAAGTGCGAAGAATTTATACTTATAAGAATGAATGTATCCATCTGGTTTCAAAAGTTGGATTTATGCAGTGTGATGATCCTTGCCAACTGTTTTACTTTAATTCTGTGTGAAAGGACTGGTCACTGTAAGGTGCTGGGGAATTGGTATTGAGACAGTTTGCCAGGTGAGGATAGACTCAAACCTTCTAGAGCATTGGGTTAAGGTTAGGGGTAAATGCTTTTAACTTCTGAAATTGCCCACTTTATGCATATATTCAGTTTTCAGACAATCTTTGGGCAAATCTGGAAAATTTTGAAGTTGTTTATATACCACTCCCGAATGTTCTCTTCATCTGGTTGAAAATTCGGCTCAGGACCAGATGTTCACTCATAGACAGAAATTGGTATAAATGAGAGTGGAATGGAGATGACTATACACAGGTTTGCAGGGTAAAGTTAGGAGAAACAAGTGTATAGGTGATGTTAAGACTGGTTACTTATTCAAAGAAGAATACAGCATAGGCTGTACTACATAAGATTTTAGACTGTACTGGTTTGAAACATTGACTGCTTTGACAGCAACATAAAAATGACGGATTCAGCTTGGTGTGGATGGATTTTGAGATATAAATTTCTGGGATGAGATTGGCCTTATTAAATTTGGAGTTTTGAATTTGTTAGAAATGCCAAATGATTTCTTTCATCCCTCAGATTTCTAGAAGCCTATATCCAGAGTAAAAAGGAAATGTTATGCCTTGATCTTAATAATTACATTATTAATTACAACTCTATCAATGAAAGCAGAGGAAAATTAAAAAGAAAATAAATCCTAAATGAAAATCAGCCAAGCAGTAAACACTGCTTATTAAGAAACAATTTCTCTATATACATCTCTGGAGAGATCTCAGCGGAGACAGTATTTTACGAGTCTTTTGTGGTGAGAGAACTTTTCCACAAACAAAAATTTAAACTCAAACTATAATGCTCATCAAACCAGCAGCTGTGCAACCTCGAACCAGGTGCCATGTAACTAGACTAGTTAATTTGTAAGACTTCCTTTTCTAAGAAATGGTAAAATCAATTTTCATTAATTTGGCTAACAGAAAATATATATTAATGGGTGAAAGCACATAAAGCCTTCCAAATAAAGCCTTTGGAAACCAAGGAAGCTCTTCAGTTCAGTTTCTTCAAATAAGTCAAGACACTAGTGATGAGAAAAACATATTGGTTGATATTGAAGAATCCTAAACTGAAACTAAATTTTAGAGCTCTCTGTTTATCAGGATTAGTCAACATGCACAACGAGGTGTGCACAGTCTAAACAATCTGGTGTTCAATAGGATCTGTCACTGCATAAAATTCAATTATGATATAATTTCAATAGTTCATTAAGATACTGAAAGAAGGAGCTAAAGCTTAACCCTTAGGAATGGTTTCTTGATGAGATAAACATCTTAATCTTTGGCCCAATCTCTAAATGTGAGGAATTAGCACAAGAACAGAGAATCAGAGGAATCTTTTAGCTGCTTTCTTGCATGACTTCACTGAAGAGAGAAATAATACTTTCATGATTTTGAGGTTGAGACTTCTGAATGGTACATCAAATTTGTGGAACAGTCCTTGCAGTATTTTCTATCTGATATAGCAATATACTGTAAATGTATATACAGAGAATAAAATTCTGCCTTTTCATCATTGGGCTTTGAAATACTGTGAACAACTTCGGAGTTTTAGTACTTGCTTCTTCTGTAGTTGGTATTTTTTTGGTTGGTTAGGTTGTTCTGGTTTTGTTATTTTGCCACATTCCTTCATGTTTACTGGAGTTTAACAGGAATTATTTTGTTGCAAGTTTAAACAATTTTGTTTCTTAATAGAGGCTTGTATTTAAGTCTTGTCTACAAACTTAAACTTCATTTGAAAATCTGTGTCATCAGTTATTAGGAGAATTTACCCCTCATGCATTTCTATGTTTAGTTAGGAGCTGCTTAAAGTGACTTGGACACTTCTGATGAAAATATGGTTAAATAATCATATATATGTCATAAATGTATATCACAACTATTGCTGGCTGTTTTCATGGCAAATATGACAAAGTAAACATGTGCATTTTATTCCTCTAGAATAGCATAATGAAATAGTGACCCATTTCAACTTTTTCACTTCTCTGTATTGGTGGATTTCAATCTCTGTTCTTTGGACATTTTGGTCTCTGTGGATGATATCTGTGGAAGACCTACTTTGGGGGCTGGAGAGGGGGTCCTTACATCATTAAGCCTGCATGCAGAGATCTAAACCATGATGGATATATATAAATATTATATATATATATTTAAATCTTTGAGAGTAAAAGGATAAAAATCATATTTCATGTATTTCATGCAAGCTCTTGTGCAAGCTCCTGTTTTCTTTATATCCACTTCTTGGTATGACCTGCCTGAAGCTCTTTCTGTGCCTGCTCTGGTTAGGTTCCATCATCCTGTGTTAAACAGCTTGTCTTAAACCACAGCTATTCTTAAGTAAGTGCATTGTACTTCATGTGATGAGTCAAA
>NC_048900.1:7584826-7630104 GCF_011077185.1 Oxyura jamaicensis | reverse complement strand
CTTCCTTCCTTCCTTCCTTCCTTCCTTCCTTCCTTCCTTCCTTCCTTCCTTCCTTCCTTCCTTCCTTCCTTCCTTTTTGTTAGCATATGAAAATAAAGGTGATGAATTTTCTTGCAGAGTTATTGACAAATCCCCTCTCCAGGTTTGACTTGCAGTCAATAACGTTGTCCCTATTTCACTTAGAAACAGATCTCGTAAGGGATTTATTTCTTAATAGGCGCATACTTAATCGTATTTTTTTTACATGTAATTCCTGTTTATACATCTGTACCATACTTTATTTTAAAATATAGATTACCAAAGCATTTATACTTTTTTTTTTTTTTTTTTTTTTTTTTTTCTAGATAGGTGTATTTAACCAGCAGTATTCTACTATCTGGACTTGGCTGATTCTCCAGAGATTTTTTTTAGGATGCATAGCTGTCAGTGTTTTAGGCTATCTGGTATTTTACAGTTTCTGATCACCATTTAACACATATTTTAAAACAACAGTTAAAGCTTTGATTCATGCTCTTCAGATAAACAGCAGCTGTATTTTTAATTGGCATGAGCCATCTTAGTATATCCTCATATATTTTTAAAACTAATTATCTCCTGAGTTGCAGAGAAAATCACCTATATTATGTTGCAAGCATCTAGCCTGAAAGGTGAATTTAGGTAGTACCTCTTCTAAAGAAGTACATTTGATTTCACGCATTTGACATAATCATATATCTGACACCAAAATGTAAATCTACAAAGTTCAGCGTGAAACACACTCCTCTGCTATTCTTTATTCCAAAGAAGGCTATCTTCATAGAACAAAGTAAAATGAAGCTTGTTGATTACTTCCTCTTTTAATATGACATATAGGTCATATTTAAGACAGATTGCTGAGCAACATAATTTAATTGAAGAACTCTGGAGGTTTCATAAAAGAAATATATGAGAACTTTCAAACTTACATTAGATATATGACATTTGCATAAACCTGCACACTCATGATCATATACTGCTTGAAATACCTTTCTCCTAAAACAGTTATTTCATAACTAGTAGTTCAGATGTAAAAATATGTCTCCCCTTCAAGAGTTGAATTTTCAAGTGTCCTGAAGTGGTTGGTTTACTCATATAATCCTTCTTATTATTCAGCCAAAGAGGACTAAAATGGGATTAGGGGAAGGTGAAAAATGAAACAGAAATTTCTGCCCCCCTGTCCCCATCATGGTTCTGAATACAAGTGTTGGTGAAATTCTGGTTCCCTAACAGGAATTCCAGAATTCTTTAATTTCAGTAGAACCAGAGCATTTTCTTGAACTTTGTGACTGGGCTAGTACTTTTACTGAGAATTTGAATTCTTCCCTGCTGAATTTAGTGGAATTTTAGTGGTTTGCAAGCATGTTTCCACATTAAAAAAAAAAAAAAAAAAAAAATCAACTGAAATTTTGTTGGGCATGATGTGTACGAAGCTGTGGCTTTATGAAGCTCTGCAATTTCATGAGAATTTTGTCTACTTTATACTTAAAACAGAGGCAAATATAGTGTGCTTATCAAAATGGGGATACAGCTAGCCTACCATCCTCTGTAAGAAACCCATAGTGCACCATTTCTTAAAATAGCTGGTTTAAAGAACAGTAACAAACCCTATAAAAACAAAAGTTTTAAAAGAAATTTTGTACATATGTATGTTTTCATATAATGATATTTTTTATGTTATGTTCCATATATTAGCATTTTATACATTTATGCAGTTCCATATATTAGCATTTTATACATTTATGCAGCCTTTTATAAACAGCCTTAGCATGTAGAACCAAAATCTAAACACTGTGCTTGCAATTTTTTCTGCCACAATTAAGGCATTACAAGCTGAACTTCTGCATGTAGTGTTGCATTTTCAGTTCAAAGTTTATAATCTTTTTGGTAATTGAGTTTTACTGGTTTTGCATAATTTGAATTAATTACAGTAATTAATGATAATATTACTCTGCTAAACATATCTTCTCAGTCATGTATCTAAAAGCTCAACTAGTGATAATTCATTGGGGCTATTGGAGAGGACAGATAATATAATATGAATAGTTTACAAAAACTGCTTTTAAGTTTGTGAGTGATATATTTTAATAGGGAGAAATAATGAGAGCTGTTATTGCAGGAAAAAAAAAAAAAAAGAAAGAAAAAAAGAAAAGAGCTTCACAATTGTTTGCTTCAGCTTTCATTATTGAAAAATTTCTTTTTCATAGGACATAATACTTTGGCTGTCCAAGATCTATACTGGGCTGGCAATATTCAATGATAGAGCTAAAATTGAAGAGATGTAATGTGCTTTCTACAAACCTTTTCTCCACTGGGTATTTACAAAATCTTAAGAAAGTCACTTGTACAAGTTCAGAGTCTTGCTTTCTTTTTCAACTTCGTAAATATATATATATATTAATTATTTTGCGGGAGCAGAATATACTGCCTATTGATCCAGAAAGGGTATGAAATGCCATTAATTCAAAGAATTCTTTGTTAAGTCTTCACAGCTTCTCTAAAATTTTTCAAGCTGCTATGTGGTAAGCTGTGCCAGGGGAATTTAAGTCTCATTCTTGATTCTACTTTTCTGTTATAAACCCATAATAATGTCTTGTTAGCTGTGTTTTATTTTCTTGATTTTCCTATGAGTTCCTTCTGCCACTTGAAATATTTAAAGCAAACATACTACCCTGGACATATTTTATATAATTATTTCATTCCTTTCAGGAAAAAAAAAAAAAAAAAAAAAAAAAGTATAAAAATTTTGTGAAGCTGGGTCTGGCAGCTAGAGCCAAGCATGACTGGAGCAGGTGCTCCACAAGATTTTCTATACAGCTCTGCCAACAGAGCTTACTTCAGTCCAGCCAAGCTCTTGTCATCTCATTACTGGCTCTCTCCTGGGCAGCCTGACAGTTGGGCCAGCTTCCTTTTATGCTGATAAATATCAAATTGGACTAGATTGAAACTACTTAGCTCATTTAAATTCTGAAATATATTAACCTGGAGTTTCAGTTTAAGTCATGACCCTGAGCGCAGCATTATGCCTTAAAAGCTCTCACCTTGGTCTGGGATATCCAGCTGAGCTCAGGCCTAGGGCCATAGTCCTTCTTTTGGCTGTGCTGTAGGTGGACTTGTCTCAATTTCTTGCGTGGAACTTAGAGCTATGAACTTGGAGCCTTTTCTCCAGCCCTGCCTTCTGTTGCTGCTCCTGACCAGGCTCCCTGGACAACCCTGGCCCATTCCCTTGCCATGTCCAGGGCTGCTTGTCTAGTTCAGGCTCCGTGGCACAGTGCCTGTTGAAGAGGGCACAGCGTGGGCTGGCACCAACCCTCCGTTCCTACATGTCCTCCTTCATGGAGCTGTCCTGCTTCTGCTGCTCCTTGAGAGGTGCCTTTGCAGGGAGTCCAAACATTTGTTGTGATATAGAGAAAGCTCAGAAATGCTAGGGAATATACATACCTATGCTTGTGTTGTTGAAAACTAGTATAAACTTTCTCCAAAGAGATAATGGTTTTGTTTATTTTAACTCTAAGCTCTAAGGTAACTTTCAATAGACAAGCTTAAGTGCCCAACACAGCAAACACAAAAGAGCCCTGTGGCTCAGAACAGAAACTCAACCCTGATTCCATCATCCCCGTCTGCTTCTTTTGTGAAGTGGTTTCTTATGAGAGAATGGGTAACTAAAAGTTTTAGTGATTACTTTATAGATAGCACTGTGAACTTACCTAATATCTGTCTAGTTCAAGTTACTGGTATTAGCATCTACTCAGGAGACAGGCAAGAAGGAAAAGTGTAAGAAGGAAAGACTTCCTCCTACTTGCTCATTATATAGAATGTATATAAAATCATTAAGATTGGAAAAGACCTCCTCTGATCCAACCATACTCCTACCACTAGTATCACCCACTAAACCATGTCCCTTTTTTTCAGTGCCTTTAGTGTAAAATAAACTCAGTCTTTTCTCTTCTAACCTCTTTGAAATCTCAGAAAAGCAATTATTAGAAGAAAAATATCTTAAGTATTCACTGTTAAGATAAACTTGCATCTGTCTTTTGTCTGTGAAAGGACAGAGACTCTAACCAACATATATTCACACTCTGTCTCTACCTACTCTTCTTCCACCAACACTCGTTGCCTCTAGATTCAGTAATCAGTAGTTCAGCAGCCTGGATGACTTAAGTCAAAGAGATAATATTACTACTTGAAAATACTGACATGCATTATGGTTCCTGTAAACACCGTGACACGGTGTTTAAATAGCCGTAAACACGGCTATTAATTACACCCTTATGAAATTAAAAGTCAGGGAATCTAAATATGCAGTTTTTATTCAGTCTTATAAAAGATCGTGTGCTCAGGAAGGAAATCAAAGATTAGGACAGAACTTCACAGGTAATTATTGTGGTCTTGCTACATATGTCTAGTCTTACCTTCTAATGGGAATATCCTTATTCCTCACAACAGCGAGGAAAGGGTGAAGCAAAGCAGATCTCCATATTTACGTGGTCTTTCAACATCACTGGAGAAATAAGTATTTCCTAAACTGAATTTACTTTCATTCTCTGTTAAGTAGTATATTATTTGTTTAAGAAAATGCAGCTGAAAATCTCAAATGGTAGCAATTTCACACCTGCTACCCCAGACCAAAGTTTGTTAATTAGTGCAAAAACAATGTTTCTAAACTCAAGTGTTCAGAAATGCACTGTGCAGGGTCTCTAGCAGGTGTTCATCACAGGAGGTGCCTTAATGATGTTTTTTAACTAAGCACTTTAAACCATTATATTTTAAATTCTTACCATTATTAATTTCTTTTCTGACAGTATAATTTACTGTAATTCATATGAGTCAGTGCCAAAATGTAAATGCACCCAATCTTTTTTTTTGTTTCAATTTCCTTTTGAAGATTTCATTTTTAATCAAAACAGTCCTTCATAAACCTTATCTTCCTTTTTCTTCCTCTCCTAGAAGCCTCATCTGAAGTTCTCTGAACTCAGAAGGAGATATTTCAATGAATTGTAAAAGCTTTCAATCAGCTTTCAAATGCTACATTTGATGTGAAAAACATATATCAGTGCCTTTTATTAGTAAACAGCCCTGTAGTTGATTTGAATGTGCATCACTGAGACCATACAGTCCCTTGTTGACTTCAGTGGTAAATTGGGTAATTGAAGACAATTATTTCGATCAGGTCACAGATAACCTTCAGAGAATCTCTGTTTTGTTTGTTTGGTTGGTTGGTTTATTTTTTGTTTGTTTGTTTTTTCCTGTGTTGAACTGTTAAAAGTTAAATACAGTAATTTTGGTGTTTCAGTAGCATTTTACTGTAGCATAAATACGGATAAAACTGTTCTTCACTAGGACTTTTTTGTTTGGTTGTTTTTTGTTTGTTGTTTTTTTATTATTATTATTATTTGTTTTTTGGTTTGGTTTGTTTTTGGTTTTGTTTTGTTTTCTTTTAAAGAGTTGCTTGTATACTCTTGAGAAAAAGCTGAAGAGACTTGTAACAACTTAAAAACTATTGCACTACAATACAATGCAGCATAGTGCATTTGCAGTTGTTTTTCATTCCACAGATGGCTAACGTGGATGAGTTGTCATGCTAGAACCTGGCCTGCGCAGAAAAAGCTCTACCTGTAAAAGTAAGAATAAACATGTTTCATTTGCAAATACTATTGCCTCAACTTTACATCAGAAAAATACAATTTAGAACAATTTTGCACAGTCCTGACAACTAGGATGGAGCTGGTTTGGGAAGTCTCTCCATATACAATTTTTATCCAAATCATATTTTCAGGTCTAGTTACATTACATGAGAATGTAATAAGGTATAAATAGTTTGTTACCATTTTATGTCCAAAAGAGTATAATTCCTAGTTCAACTGGAAACCTGTAGTCACTTATTTGCCTTCTCGCAAAGTTATGACTAGTATTGCTTAATACCACTTATTCAATATCTTTCTTTTATCCTAAGCCCATATGCCTTTTGCATTCTTCAGGATAATATTCTCTTTGGTATAATATTACTTTCTGCATTATTTTGAAATTTGTGGAGAAAGCCAAAAACGTATTGTGTATTATTAACTAAAAACAAAAAAAAAAAAAAAAAAAAAAAATGGAGGTGAGGGGGGTGGTATTGAAAGAGAATAAGAGAATATATTGAGAGTGGAACATATTGTTGATTTATTTAGGATCTTCCACTGAAAAACATCCTTTAAAAAACAACACTCACATGTGTGCCCAAGTAGGAAGAGAACATGTTTTAGATATGTCAAGTTGCTAGCAAGCTTTGTCACTATTTGCTGGATTTTTTGAAGTGAATGCGTCAAACTTTACAGGGCAACAGCAACAGAACACAGAACTGGCATTTCTAATGCCATTTCAGGTTAGAAAACAAAGACTCTGCAGAATCACTAACCTCAATAGTGTACAAAGAATAGAAGGGGAAATTCTTCACTCTACTTAAATGATAGCTCTTTTGGAAACCTATGGATTCTGGCTGATTTTATTCCACTATTTCTGAAGCTTGCATTTGTGACTTTCCTTACAACCACATAAGTCCTTTTAAAGCACATATAGCCAAATGTTAATTTTGCATTCCATGTTCACAACAGTAAAAGTTACTGATCCAATACTTATTTTATTCTGGTAGGCAAATTAAGACAAATCCCTCTTTTGTAAGATTCTACATTCTAAAAGCTATCTTTTAGCTTATTCTAGTTTTCTCAACAACCAAGTTGAAGGAAAAAAATAAAATAAAACTACTGGATCATTCTTATATGGTCCAAAGCCCTTAGTACTTCACTATCTTGACTATATTTGCCTTTGTTAAGGATGCATCTCATTAAGGTTTACAGTCTTCACATGATGACCCTGTCACTCAAAGATTCTATCTTCTTTACTTTTTTTTTCAATTACAGAGTTACTGGATTATTTGCTGAAGCATTCATCATGAAATGTTTATTAGTTGCTGCTGCTATGAATGTTGTTGTTAGATGAACTTGCTTTGTACTATTGAAGCTCATTCATTTCCTTTAGTCCAGCTGTCAAGTTCATCTTGTTCTTGCCAAGTACTATCATTACTTGCTGTACTGAGCTTGTCTTTTCCTAGCTTGAGCAACGTAGGCAAATGAAATCATAGTGGCCCTTGGGGATAGCTGCCTTACATTCGATAATGCTTTTGCTTGCTGTGACTCACAGGTGACCTGGTTTGGGGTAGGGATGATTTAGGAATGAAAGTTACTTTTTCCTCTTTTGTTTTGAGTTGTAAGGTCTCTCTCTATATATATATATTATTATTATTATTATTTTCTTTAGAAAGTAAAATCAGAAGCTGATATCCCGTGTTATTTTATAGAAATCAGAATTCAATTGAGATAAATGGAGAAGAATGAATTCTTAGGAAAAAAAAATAATCATAAAAAGGAAGAAGTCCTAGAATACAATGACCACATATAAGCCTTGAGAACACTAAGCAGCAAAAACCCTTAAGGTGTTAGCACTTCACAGAAGGAACAGAATATTGGCATGAATCCCGGATGCATAAAATTAAAGGAATTACAAGGTACTGGTTAGATCTCAGCAAGAGCCTTGCATGCACTAATAGCCATGTGAGAAAAGCTATAATTGCTCATGGTAGGATGAAAAACTATCTAACCAATATGCTATCTGGCTCAAAGACTTAAATTATGAGGAGTGAAGAGTTGAGCTTTTTCTTGAAAGCAGTAGGGGGGAAAAAAGCATTGGAATTTGCCTGCTTAACTGAAGTTTTAAAGTGATCAGTGGGGTTCCAATAAAATTCCTCAAGAAAGCTCTTTGTATTAGTCAGAGATGGGACAGATGATAAGATACAAAACTACACACATTCAGATATTCTTATGCAATTAAAAAAAAAATAATAAAAAAAATCATTTACCAATAGAGAAGAAAAAGTGATGTAGAAATTGATTAATCTTAACAAACCCAAGTTGTACCTGTGTGCTGTGGATCTCTGTGTTCTTACCAAGGAACTCAACTGCTGGCAGTGAGGTAGTGAAGTATGTTGCAGAACCTGGGCTTCCGTGCTTCAGATTCAGAGGAGGTTATTGTTTATAATTTGGATTTTCGTGCAGATGCCATTTAAAGAGATAATTTCCACCAACTGCTGTGAGACCTTCTGAGTGTGGTTTAAATTAGCCAGTGGAATACAGCAGCAATCAAGTCTGGATGAGAGAATTTAATGCATCCTATTGGGATATCTGCTCAAAGCTGAATGAAGGCAAGTGGCTGGTCTGCATAGAGGGATATGCTACAGGGCCTACAGTGTTTGCAACAAATGAAACTGTGAATCGAACTAGTCCTGCAGTTTACATGTAGTCTTTAAAGGGAACTCTATTATGATTACTCCTTTTTATTTATTTATTTATTTATTTATAATCTTAGATAATGGAGCTCTTATTCCAAGTAGGCTACCTTTAAATACTAAAAGCATCAACCCAAAGATTCAGTTCATAGCTCTCAAGCCTCAGAGAACAGGCTGTAATGTGTCTTCCGTGTTCAGTGTTGTTTTCTTCTGGGCTGTGTACACACTGGCACACACTCTGTAGCACTTGACTTTGCTATTCTTGAGATCCAGGTCATCCTGAGCTGTGTCTTTGCAGCTCAAAGTCTCTGAAATAATGAGGACTGTGCTGCAGCATAAGGTGTCTTTAGGGTATAATCCCAGTGGTGTGCTAAATGTCCTAGGGCGTGCTATGAGGATATGTAAGCATGTGTTGAAAGATATATGCCGTGTATGAGGCCAAATTTGATTCAGTCTTTATGAAGCATTTCTGCAAGTCAGTTATTGAATTTAGCATTGTATTAAAAGAAACCTATTAATTCACTCACAAAATGCCTGTGAGTAAACTAACTTTAATGCTGTGAAGACGATGGGAGCATCGAGGACTGTATGTTCCTGACTATTTGGTATAGGCACACGCTACAGTATTTATTAAGAATTTTAAAGCACTGAAAGCACATTATCTTTAATGGGATTTATGTTCTTCAATGCTACAGATGCTCTTGAAAATTCCAGCTACATCTGCACTATAATGAGTGTTGCAAAGATTACAGAATTACTGTCAACTCCAGCTCATAAGTAGAACAGTGTTAAATAGTTACAATAGAATACATCTACTCCTAAACAAGAAGAGATTGTGATTTTGTACCAGAGCAACAGAATTTGCTATATTCCTATGAGCTTCCATATTAATGAAATTACACAGTATGTTACATTTTCTAGTATTCAGGCTTGAAGAACATAAGCTTCTAATTGAAAAGGTCCATCTTGCTTGTACTGAGTAGCCCAGTACCAGAGAGAGTTCAGATATAAAGAAAATCAGACATTTACCTGGGGTGATATGATTAAAAAAGCAATGGGTGGTTTACACAAACCATGAAAATAAAAAATCACTACATAGTGAAAACAGAAGCACTTTGAGAAAAATATCCATGCACAACCCACACGGTGTAGAAGGCTGCACCCAAGGTACAACTGCTACATGTAAAATCTGGGCTGATCCCAGACTTGATTAGGGCTCAGATGCCTTGATGGTCTAGACTATGTTCCTGTTTCTATGAACTGAGTTCACAGTACTGGTTACAATGCAACCAAAGAATGTGATTGCTGTAACATCCTATACAAATCCAGGTTTGTAAATAAATCATAGGTTTTTTTTGTTGACAAATGGTGTGGTTTTGTCCTTGCAGCTACCTCAGCCCTGACTTTCCACATGACAGATACCATGTTGATGGAAAAGTAATTCAGGACTAAATGTTGCCTTAATGTGTATGCAATGCCCATACTGAGGTCAGCAGGAAATTCATAGTTGCATAGGATGATAAAATCATTTCTTGCCTAGTTCTGTGGCATCTGGTTTCATTTACAATTAACAATACAAAATGACTATAGGAGTTAAGTTGTCCTTAAAGCATTTTGAAAGCATGCTGTTGTGTCTAGCAGAACCTTTTGATTTTCATCTGTTATTCTACAATTTTTAAATTTTGAATTGGATTTTTGGGACACAACTGACAACTCTAAAAACAGTATTACCAGAGCAAATCTGTTCTCTGTAGCATGAACATATTTAAGCTTTCTTCGTTGTATTTCTCTGTACATAAGCATGTTACAGGCACACATGACAGAACAGATTGGAATCAATAAATCTCAGGGATTCCAGCAAGTAATCATTCTCATATGTATTTTGTGCTTTTAATAGCAAGTGCTTTTTTGTAAAGGACATTCTTTTTCTAAGAAGGAAAGAGTGGACTGTAATTTTAGGTACTTTTCAGCATCCAAACTGATTGATTAACAGATACAAATCAAATAACAGTTGACACTTTTAGCTGCCATTAATTTAGAACTTGTTTGGTACTTTCTAGCAAGCAATATTCTTTAAGAATTGTTCCCATTTTCACCTTCTAACCAATGTCTCTTCCCTCTTTATTTGTGAACTGTTTCCTGTAACAATCTACTAGTCATGTTCATTGCTTGTATCAGGGGATATTGATTTTGCTTCTGGAGCCGTTTACACAGCTGGTTTTTGTCAATAATAGAAAAATTATTAATCTGTGGTAACTTTTGTTAGAAGTTTTCTCCTTAAGTGAGTGACTGGGAGAAAAAAAAAAACAAAACTATCATTTTGGATATCCAGTATTACTCTCAATATTGCAAAATGAAGTAATACCAAGAACAGGGACAATATGAAATTATGTGTGCTTGTAAACACTGGCAAAATGTGCTACTATCTTCAGGTCACCTTCTTAGTATCTGGTTTAATCAAAGTTAACTTGAAACAAATTCTCTGGAAATATAATCATTACAGTTGACCTTTGTGTAATTTCATTTCATGGTGACTTTTTATTCCTTCAATACGACCTAAGCAATTAAAAATAAAAAGAGATAAAGGGCAATCATTTTCCTACCAATAACCCAAGGGTCAGAATTTAAGGCAAATTAAGTAATTAATGAAATCCCAAAAGCAGACCCACAGTGGAAAGGAATTTAAGAACTAATAAAATACATCCGTAAAAATATGAATAGGAACTGGAATTACTTTGGAAAAAAATCAGCAGTCTTTCAAATAGAAGTACTGACACCATTTGAAAATATATAATATTGTAAACTCATTTTCAGGGAAGCAAAGTTTACAATCTGTTTGAAATATTCATTCATTCTAACTTTGGGTGTTCTGCATGTAGAGATTTGGTTCATAGTTTTAAAAATTGATTTTGAACATCAAGAAATGTACATTTTGTAACAATTCAGAATTAATGTGGTTTTCCTTGAAATCAATAGTTAGATGTTATCAAGTTATGTTACAAATGTACTGTGCTTGTACCTACAAGCCCTAAGGATTGATATTTTCCTTACATAGAGTGAGCAGAGAATAAACACATTTTTTTAACTTGAGTCTTAGGAAATATTGACCTCAATTTAAGCCATACAATATAGGAATGAAAATTTTTAAGGAAAATGTTAATATATTCCATAACTGTTTTTTATGTGTATATTGTTGTTGTTGTTTTTCAGAATATATTCCCTTATGCATGATTAGCAGAGTTTACAGGGCAAGTAATGGCTAGTATCAAACAAAAATGTATTCCTTATTAAGTTGAACTGATAGAAGAAAAGATATGTAACAAAAAGTGATGATATGGTTATGACAAAATGACCTTAATCATCAGGTTCTTAGCGCAGATGGAACAGAACATCTCTGTGTGAGTTGTCTTCAGTGATAATATAAGAGTATAACTGATTTTATATTTGTAACTCTAACATGACTGTATGGGTGCAAGTTTGATATTTAGTGAAGTTTAAAAAAATCTATTCAGAACTAGTTCAGATCCTGGAAGTGGTAAAGCTAGCTCGTTTAAACTAAATTAGGTAATGCTGAGATTTGTTCTGTTAAATTTCCTGAAGTTCTATGCTAAATAGATTTAATGTTTGATATTCAACTTGCTATTCTATAGAAATAGCACTGTACTTTCGTATGTATTTGCTTGCTAAAGGTACAGATGCATTTAAACACTTTGGAGCAAATTCTCAATGAAATTTACTGGATTGTATGTTCATATGTATCTATTGACAGTTTGACATTTTATTTACATTTTCAAAGCATTTATACTTCAAATCCTTTAAAATCTAGACATAAGGTACTTAGGCATCTTTCAAAATCTGTCATAGGTTGCTCAAGTACTTAAATTTTCCTTTTTCACTTACGGGGTAAGTCAGGGTAGTTCTCATGGTACCTTTTTGGCAGAAACCAAGGCTTGACAGGGCATAGCAAACTGTTGATTTTCTGGAATGCCCAAAATTGTCAAGATTGAAAGATCAGGGTGACTTTGGTAGAGAATGTCTTGAGTATGCTGTTTATTTTTATTGTTAAGTGGAGATACCAGCTGAATTCATTATGTGAGCCTCCCAGCAGCAATCTTTAGTATTAATACCTTTCCTATGGAATTTTCTTATGCTGAATTTGTTTAAAGAGTTATCGTATCTATGATACAGATTTGCTGGGAACTGGGGTCTTCAGAGTGGCCTTGATCAGATTGCTCTAGCCGTGAATATGTTCCTTAGGTCTAGTGTTCAATGAGTCTGAATTAAGTCTTACTCTAGGGACCTTTTATTTCAAGATATTTTCTATGTGTAACCTAACATTTGCTTAAGGAGAACAGTGTCACAGACGGATACATGGCTTTCACAGAGACATTTAAGCAAAGTTCCATAGCACAGTCAGCTGGACACCACTAAAGACAGCATGAAATAGTAAAAGGTGCAAGCATAACAGCCTTTGATCTGTTACCTGCACAGTTATGCTAGTAGTAGAAGTGGACCATCCTGCAGACGCAGCTGCAGTAGCTTCAGGTTCTGTGTCAATGAAAATAAAATAATGATCCCCAAGGCAGATAGTTAAATTACTTAAAATATTTTCCCTCCAGTACTAAATTCCAAACGATGGCAGCATAATAGAAAATCAGTAATAGAAACTACAGTTTTACTCCAGTTAATCTGAAGCCTGATTTTAGAAACTAAAGAAGTCATGATATGGAAGTTATTTCAGCTAATCCCATGAAAGTTTGGATGGTCTTCGAAACTGAATATATAGACTGAAATTTCCTTCATGACTAATGAGTGAAGACTAATTTTTCATTTGCCTAATATGATGTGTGGGTTTTTTACTTATATCAACTTTCCTTCAGCAGTCCTTTTAAAGCCCTATTAAGAAAAGTTGTATTCAGGAGCTGTTCAGAGGAAAGAATTAATCTAGTAGTGTTGATTTTTTTTCTTGATCTCATAGGTCCCCTTTTCTTTGCATTTGCTTTTTATTCTTTAAGTTGCATCTGATAGTTGAAATAGTACTATTCACATATTTTCAATATTCACAATGTAACTGTTTTCTCCCATATTCAGCTGTAATGTGTTAGTATATTTTAATGGGACATCTTAAAAGATTCTCATTTTTCCCAACTTTACGTACCTCCTGTGATGTACCAACTAAATAATCACTGATTGCTGTCTTCAGCAAATCAGAGATCTATGTTACCTGACATATTTAATCACAGATTAAGATGTCTTTTCTCTAAATCTCATGACCTGATACTTAAATTCCAGCTTTTGACAAAATTCTCCTTGAGTTTGTTATACCCTTGTTGTGTAACCCTAAATGACACAGCATGACACAGTTTAATCTTTAGACTATGATTCAATCATTTCTCAACTTGGCTGTTTTAAACAGAACAGTCAAACAGACTGTGAACTGATAGATAGATAGATAGATAAAATCTAGTATAATCTGTTCCTAAAAAGTGAAAATGAATCTATAGATATATATATGATATGGAAATGACATCTTTCCTGCTTCAATTTATCATCTCTTTCCTGACTATATACCATTTATATATCCTATCCATAACTGCATCTAAAGGAGAGATGTTTTCAGCTTTTAAATTAATACAAAAGTATAAGCATAATTTGTTATTGTTGTTTTTAAATATATACAGCAGTTAAATTACTTCTGACTTATGCCACTGTATCGAAGACTAGGATGCAACCTGCAGGTTTCCCAGCAACTCTGATTTGACATCTCTGCATAGGTAATCTCACAATTTTTGAGTAGACCATATGGTCTTTGTCATGGTTTGTCAGAGTGCTGTGGTGCTAATCTACCTTATGTTACTACAGCTAAATGTAAATTAATTTCTGGGCCTAATCTAGACCTTAAGGACATTCCAAAGATAAATTCTACAGGTAGTGTGAATCCGTTAAGTAACTGCACGTAACATACAAAAAACCCCTAATATTTTGTTTATATACCTATCAATTATTCTGCTTATTAGAGGAAACTTAATTGTATCAGAATACCATTTCTTTGCAGAATAATATGGTATTTGATCTAATAAATTAGCTGGAATAGGGTACTGTAAATCTATTCAATTCTGCTCTTCTACCAGCAGAGGGAGTAACAGTGGTAAGTACCATTGTAGTCACAATTATAAGAAATGGCACTGCTATAAGATAAAAGGTACCAGGAGTGAGTCTAGTTATCCACGTCCTAAACCATATGATTTAGATTCATTTCAGAGTAAGTCATGTTATTAGGTTTCTAAAAACTGATATGTTGGGAGGTTTCTTTCAAGTCAAGTTGAAGGTCCTACTTTTTTATATTTTTATGGAATATTTTACAATATGTTATTGTAATCCCAAAGTGAAGAAAAGATGTTTTGGGGCCAAAACTCAAGTACCTTTTCCTACTGTGGGAAAAAAAAAAAAAAAAAAAGGACAAAATAGTAGGGAGAAAAATACCTCTATGCTCTCCCAAGATCTGGAAACGAACTGTCTAGAACAGTTCATTAGCAAGTGCTTTTACTGCTTGAGCTGTGCCATGCACCATAGGTACTGGAGAAGCCATCAAACTTAATCAGTAATCAAGATGTATACTGAATACACGGAGAGCAATTACATTATAATAATAAATTAAGGTCATTTGATTACAATAAATTTGAATAATTTAATGCCATTATAAACCAATATCACATACCTTTTGAAACATTTTGAAACATTCATTACAATAGATTGTTTATGCTCTGTAAAAGTCTATCATACAGTATGAATATTAACAGCCTCTATTTCCCAGACAGCTAGACAGCAATTAGAACTGATGATTTTGAATGTAATATTGAAATAATGTCCTTAATTGCAGTGAGATTTTTATTGCAGTGAAGATACAGAAAACACTTAAACTTGTAATTATAAATTACAGAAATGTATAGCATACAAGACAGTTTATCTGTAAGTTAATATTGTTAACAAAATTGAATTCAATATTTTTGGAGGAGTAGCAGCATTTTTTCAGCCTCTGTTGGTCTGCTTTAAAAATAAATAGAAGCATTGTGTTTGGCTCTAAGACAAAAACAAGGAAAAATGAACAGTGATAGTATGTTTAGTGCCTTTGAGGTTTATATTCAGTTGAGGTCTTTGATAGAATTTTTGTATTTCTAAGGTTCTTACTGTGTTTGGGCCCAAGGCCATCATTTTTGGGGGAAAGAAAGGTGTGTGGGGGGGTAATGGTACAATTTGTTTCCTTGGATTGTTTTGGATTCAAACTGCTTTGGACAGAGATCGTCTTTATGCACTACAAAGTGGCCCAATGTATGTTGGTATAGTGTAATAAAAATGAAGTAAGTTTTTTTTCCAATATCCTCAAACTTTAGGACTGCACTTATTGTAGCATACAGTTTCAGAAGGTTCCTGACAGAGTCAGGGCAGTTAATACTGAATAATTTTTATGTTGTCTATTCAAGAAGTTCTGGTGATATGTGGAAAATTGTATATATTTCCTTCATTAAGCACTCCAGAAAATTCAACAGGATACTTAGTTCCTTGGCTTCTTTTCACCCCTACTGGTTTTATAACTGCAGATGTTATAATGGTAAAAGAGTTGTCATTTGTTATCCCAGGAACGTATAAATATTTCATTTGGGTTCTATTCCATCTAAAGTTAGAGGAGCAAATAACTATATTTTAGAACCTAGGCAGACATACTGATCTTGGGCATTTGGGTCCCTTGTAAGATTTGCTAGATATGGCTCAGTAAGGCATAACATCAGAAGAATACATTACCTATAGGCATTTCATTACTGGCATTGACTTATAGAAACCAGCATAACAAAGGTATGTTCCAGGTATGAATCTTAGCTACTTTTGACAGCTGAATAATATGCAGTGTGGAATATCAGGACCATTGTCATAAGCAGTGGTCCCACCATACATAACCCAATAAACATGAAAGTGAACAGAGCTAATGGTTATGAAATCCTCAGAGAATTTTGGAACCTGAGAAAAGGTGAAAGGAATATTACTTACAAATATATGATGTCTCTAAATGAATCTGTTATACAAAAAGAAATACCTGAATACCTGTGCACACCTCTCTTATTTATTTACTTAGTTTAAGGAATCTGCTCAGCGTTTTAAAATATACTCTGACAGTGTTCTTCAATGAAAATGTCAGTCAGAATATATTATTCTCATATTCTGATCTTCTGAGTAATATTGGTCATTACATTTCACTTACTGATCCCAACATGTGATCTAAAAGGTAGTGGCTGAAGTAGTAGATATATTGTTTTAAAAGGGGCAGCTACCCCAGAAAAGGAATTAACAAGAAGCTTATGTGTTAATTTTAGCTGTTGTGGTCTGTATAAAGGTCCTGTCCTTGCCTTACCTTAACTTATCTTACTCTCTGGTGACATATTTATGCAAATATAACTGAACTGAATGAAGACTCAATTTTGCTTTATTATAGGAGTCATAGAAAATGGTAATAAAAGGGACATATTGTGCTCAGTTATTTTGCAATATATCTTGGAGTTCTCACACAAAAATAATGAAGATGTTCAGAAAAAGACAATTTCTTTGAAAACTAGTTTGGTAAAATAAGACGTCCTCAAGCACAAATAGTTAAATAAAATTAAATCTGAATGCAATTTCATTAACACTTGTCACATAGGGAAAGGAAAAAAAAAATCCTCATTTGCAGGAAGTACTAAAATATACAGACAATGAGACAATTCCATTAAATTAGCATCTCAGTTAATTTGTTGACAAATCATCTCTTCAGTAACTGTTGAAACTGAAAGCGTTGACAGCCTATTATTGAAATCTCCATAGGATGTTAATGTAGAGGTGAGGGATTTTCTGTTGCTGAATGACTTCCTTGAGTCAGAAAAAAACATCAGCTTCCATATTGTAATTTTTCAGGGAAGTATTCTTTATCATTAAATTATAAGTGTACAAGAAGAAGCTCTCTGGTAGAAGAGTTTAAATTATAAAAGGTTATGCTAACATTAGCCTGAGATCTGAGTTTCTGAGCGATGGGATAATAGAAATCTATAAAGTTTTACCTTGTGACAGTTAAATCTGATTCTATGATTACTAATAGGAATAGTGACCTTTTTAAACATATATATATGTGAGATAAATACATGATAACAAGTGCTGGGATTGTACAAAATGGGCCTCTAGGCAAAGGAGAGCTCAGTAGTGTGAAAATAAGAATATTTTTCACAGCTACTTCATTTATTGTTAGCTTTTTGTTATTTTACCATTTTGCAGCCAAAGCCACTGTTCTAGATATTGTGTAATAGGGAAAAAATAACAACAACAACAAAAAAACAACTACCACTGTTTGACACTGTTTGACACTGTGATATTAATAACTATAATTGCTACCTTATCCACTTTCATATTCATCCGTTTCTTTATTTTGTTGCTATATATCTTTTGGACGGCAACCCTGACAGTAAACCACAATGTAGGAGCCGTGTCCTTAATTGAAATTCGTTTGACTGAGAGGATAAATAGATCATAGAATCAAAATTCCCATTTTCTGCTACATCAGAGAGAATTTCTAATGAAGACTATTATTCTCAAAACACCCTTGATTTTTCCCATCTTAGAAAAATGTGAAATGTTTTTGATGTGTAGAGAAAGGAGAATTTAACAGTATGTGACACTCTAGCAATGCAAGACAGTTACGTGCTGTATAAAACTTAGATGCTTGCAAATTTAATCTAAATAACCTCCAATTTCCCTGTTAGATTGTCTGCTTTCCAATTAAGTGTATCTGTATACTTGTAATGAAGTAAAAGTAAAATTTCTGGATATAGATTATTTTCAGTTTAATATCCAAAAATCTGGGACCCTCAGCTGAAGTTCTTGTATGCTGATTTAAGTTCAGTGGCTATTCTGACATAATTTTAGTAGTTTAGATTAACATATATGATCATACTCTGGCTCCTTTGAGCTCTATATTTTATCCCTTATGTTACATTGAGAAAAAAGACTCTTGCCTTCAATGTATTCTGGCCTTTATATGTGATGTGAAATTAATGTATTTTATATAAAACGTAACGCATGGAAATTACTTAAAGTACAAAATCCTAAAAAATTACAAATAATGTGTTTGAATGATTGAACAGTGAAGGTGATTGCATTGTAGATGGTTGAACAAGCAATATTTTATCTCAGAGATTAATAACTTTCCCTTCAAAAAAAAAAAAAAAAAAAAAAAGTTCAGAAGCACTGGTTTTAATTAAAGATTGTTGCAGTCAAAAACGATCAACTGTGTTCAGATTTCTCTTAACCATAGGTCTACTTAAGAAAAAAAGCAAAATAAACATAGTTACAAACAGGATCGATTCCTTTTTTTTTTTTTTTTTTTTTTCTCCACATGTACCAAATGTATTAAATGCCTAGGAAGATACTTTGTGGATTAGAAAAGATAAAGAAAACAACAACAACACTAAATTAAAATTTTTAAAATATGATTAAATAATGCCTAGTATTAAAGTTTAAACAGAAATTTGTGTACCAACATTACAGGATGATCAGGTTTGAGAGACTCCAAAACACATTGATACTGCTATTTTTTTCTCTTCTGAAGTTACTCAACCAACTGGAAAGTAATCTCCACAAGAGATCAATACTTCCCCTCAGTGTGCTGATTGAGTGAGCCTTCCAAACATAGACAGAAGAAAATAAAAGCAACAGACAGCTAGCAAATCCAGCTAAGCCATAAATGAGTCAACATGTCCATTAAGATGCATTGACTTTCCATCTATTTACATTTAGAAGTATGTACATATTGCAAATGGGAATTTGTTCAACAGGTGACACTATCCACCACACTAACATACAGCAAACTATTCTTGTACGCTATTTCCTGAGACTGCTGCCATGAAACAATTTTAACTGTCTTGGATGCTATATGACCGAACTAGCATCTTACCAGGAAGAGCACTTGTAGGTCAAACATACAATTTTGTGTCTGAACTTTGAATTGTATATTTTCACTTGCTTCTGCCGTCCCTTGCATTTACAGAGGTGTCAAACTCATAAATGAGCATTTCATCAGGATGTTTTCCTGTGTTTTCTAAACAGTTGGAATATGTTAATGTAGTTAGGCATCTTATTGTCAATTTGTGTTATAACAATAGTATACCAATTACTATACCAACAATACCAAATCATCAGTAAAACAGACAGTATATCTCTATACTATAGATAATCTATCTCTATGCTCCTTCAAAAGATAGCATATCCTTATTTCTATATGTAGACTTGTTTATCCAGGTCTCTTCTATCTGCAACTGCTTTTATCTCATGGTTCTAAAACTTATATTAATGAAAAAAATATAGTGATCTAATTCCACAGAAATTATACCACAATATTATCTTTCTAGAAAAAATAGTGGCTTTGATAATCAATGGTTCTTTCCTATTAGTATGCACATATAGCAAGGCCTTACATTTACAGTGGCACAGGGGACGTTCCATCTTGTCTGAAGTTAAAGGTTGGACTAGATGATCTTAGAGGTCTTTTCCAAACTGAGTGATTCTATGATTCTAATTAGATTCTAACCTCTATATGGTTGTCACATGGGGTCCAAAACCCCAAAAGCCATATTCATCCATTATTTGATATCAACAAATAGATGTATCACTCTCAGAAGGGCTGGTAAGTAAAGGAAAAAAACTCTTACAAAAATAGTTCTGAGCTTCATCTCTTTACAGTGTAGGTATTGCTAGTGTTTCTGTATTGCTCATACAGATAATTAGAACTGCTTGGTTGTCTTCATGTATTACGGCCCTGAATCATTCTGAACTATAAACAGAGGCCAGGGATCTGTCACCTGTCCTGACACAGCAGACATGGCATTCACAAACCTAGCATCAGTCCTGATGCCCGTTGTAGGAGTTGAGTCTTGTCACATAACCTGAAGTAGGATGAGTTCCCTTCCTTTTTAATGAAAGCTGGTTATCCTGGCTGGATGGATAGTGATGAAATGCTATGCTTCATGAACTAACCAATGAAGTGATTACAAGTGGCTTAATTTGAATGGTGAATTACTTTAGTTCCTAAGAAAATTAGTAATAAATTGGCTATATATGCTAACTACCACCCAAAATCCAGAAAAAAAGTCTTGTTAATGACTTCCTCACCTCCTTAATATTCACATTTAGCGAAGCAATGAAGTACAAGTTGAGCTGAAATGAGTAGCATTTACCCAAGTTACATATGCTTCCCTGGACATTCCGGTGTGAAGGAGAGGAAAGAATATGGCACAGGAAGAGGCAAATGTTTGAACTGACCTATGTATATAAGTGATGTAATAATCTCCCACTAAAATAACATCAGAAATAATACTGTCTAATAAGCATTGCTAACATGCTACTAAAAACAAACAAACAAACAACAACCAATTCTCATATTTGCCTTACAGCTCACTATATTCTAGCTGTATTTTGAAATTGACTGTAGGATCTTATTTGCTTGTTGGGGATTCAGTGGTTTATGTATAGATAATATTTCTTCCAATAGTACAGTACTTCATTTATTAGGTGGAAGAAAGATAGAACAACTAACTAGTCTTCACTAGTTAAGAACTTAAATGCAGTACTTAAATGGGGACACAAATTAGATCAGAATAGCTTCTAATTTTTGGTGGATTATTGTTCTAAATGTTTTATCTTTAGATAAATTATTCATGTATGATTGTGGTCATCCTCTCTTTGGTTCTAAAGGTTGAATATTATCTAATAATTAACCTTCTTAGTTTTCCTCATTGATGATCGCAGAGTGTTTTGCATTCCACCAGCTCATTTTTACCTTTTCTTGAATGAGATGCAGACATATCAGGGCAGTTTATTGTAAATCATCATTGCACAGTAAATGGTTTACATCTGAAAATGTATTTTGATATCTTACAGAATCTCTGTCATCTCACCAAGTAATGTGCGAAAAAAAATTCTTTTCTACAAAGTACACCTTAATTGATGTATTTTCTTGGATTTCTACTCTTACTGTGCCTGGCAAACCCTTCCAAAGATACATTTTTGAGCTTCTCACTTAAGAAGGGAAAAAAATATTGTGATATAACTGCCCTCACAAAATTTTGCGATTATATTTGGTTCTGTGGATCAGGTATGTAGTATCCGTAACTGGTCTGCTGGCCAAAACCAGCATGAGTTTTTGTAATGCAGGCAAATATACTTTGAATAAACTAGAAACATAGCCTCATGGTAATAGGGAAAGAATATAAACTGATCCTGCATTTAAAAAGTAACTTGATTTGATATTCTGTTAACTAGACATGCATTAATTAAATGGAATTTTATTTTCTATCATTTAACTAAGAAAAAAAACACACACACACGCTTCTTCCTAATTAATTGATGTATTGGTGTAAAGTATTCTTGCTGGGTATCTTGCAGATTAGAATCAAGAACACACTTCTGTTGCTTAGAAAAATATAACAGTACTTTTTTTTTTATATTCCTTTTCTACTGAGGTTATTTCTTCCAGCTATCTCACTATGGGTACATACAGTAGAAGGTGCAGGCATTACTTACAAGCAATACACACTATGTACAACTAGCATTTTGCATGTCCAGTCAGGTAGGAACAGTATCATTTTCTTCCAGGTAAAGCAAATTAAATAAGTGCATAATTCTCTTAACCCAGTTTCACTATGAGTTAATTTTTTCTTCTCTGGAACTGAATAAGGAAAGACATCAACTATGTTGCACTCAGTTAGAAGATGGTTTAATTAATTGGCTATGTGCATGACTTTAGCATTTCTTGGCTGTACAATACAGTGAGTGAATTCTGTGCCTTTTCATAAAACTGTGCTCCAAAAACTTATCTTTAATTTTCTTCTAGCCCATTTGGATGTGGAAGAAATATTTCCAGGCTGGGTAGCTATTTTTTTTTTTTTTTTTCAGTGATTCTGTAATACATTTTAGAGAATCTCTGTATGGATAGATACAGCCTTGAGCTCTTTTTGCAAGACATGGTGCTGTGCTAATGTTGCTTTAGCACAATGGTGCTTTAGCACAATGGTACACTACTCCGACTGCACTGTTTCTGATGTAGGAGTATAGATCAGTAAAGTACACTTTGATTCTTGTCCACATGCAAAACATGGTTGCAGAAATTTATTCAATCAAAAATCACTACTTTGGGACCAGGACTGACGAGAAAATGAGACCTCTTTTCAAGGAAAACATCAGTGTTTGGATACTCATTTTTGTTAGAACAGAAAGTGAGTCTTTGATGGTTTTAGGGATAAAGCACACAGAACACTTTAGAGTACTGTTTAGAAGACAGGAAAATTGTGGATTTGGTTTGTGCTCAAGCTGATTCAATACAGTACCTTAAATCTGGAGCTCAGGTGCTCCAGATATGCTTTGATATGCTAAGAAATGCTGTTTATGACAAAGTGATTTATTCCAGCTGAACAGAAAGGATTAGGTGACCACATCTAGTGAGTACAAGAACTGAAAGGATTTTAAGTTATCACTTTTACCCCAAGAGCAAATTGTCTCTTCGTCTAGTTTAAAGTTGAGAACAACATGTTCCTCCATCAGTCCTCAGCTCACAGCAGAAGTCTGACCTATATTTAAGCCCATAATAGCAAGATGCCCTTTTTTGCTGAAGTTATTGTCACACAGAGATATAAAATGACTCTTCTTATGGGGCAGCTTACTTTTAATATCTGAAAGCTTCTCTTTCTCTCTTTTGCCTTTTATTACTATTTTCTGTATTTTAAAAGGGCAAAATCTGAGTTTGGCATTTCCATTTCAGCCTATTGCAAGTGCTTGTGTGATGATGCACAAGCATCAAATTTGCTTAATTGCATTGTAGCATACATCTTCCACTTTCAAGTGCCCCCAAGTCGTATTAGTTGTTTAATGAAGTTGGTGGGAAACCTAGTTTACAAATAGTAGTAGTGTTAAGAATTTTCAGAATTAAGACATGGAGCAATTTTGTTATATTGAAGTGCATGCTACCTAGTGCTTACTGGATGAAATAGGCCTAATCAAGCTTGGCTTATTGCCAGTATGTACTGAATGACTCGTGAATTGGAGAACAGGAGGATTTCAAGTCTACATGTAGAATGAGTTACTTTAGCTCTTGTTACTGCTTTGAAGTTCCCTAAAGAAAGTAAAGCATGGCAACTGAGAGTCTTTCCTAATTTTAATGCAATGTTCAGATCTGTAATGTTAAAGTTTTCTTAAATCTAAGGGACTGGTTAAAATCCATATCAGTGTCATCCCACAAATAATTCAACTAGGGGCTGACAGTTCAGTCTTCAAGGAAGAAAAACTTGTTGAGTACTCTGTCATTGGAGGTGATCAGAGCATTGTGATCTGTTAGACAACTGATGATCTGAGAGAATGCGAAGGAAGCTCTTGTGAAATTAGGAAAAGGTTAAGGATGGAGAAACTGATAGGGAAATTTTGAGAAAGGAATTAGATAGGTCACTGATATGTTTCCACTGTGGAGGCCAATGGAGACTCGGTAGACTTGAATGTACACTTGTAAAAGCTATACTTTATTTTGTTACATGAATCTGCTCTTATCTTGATGTTTCTGATCTGGGAAAAAGGAGCCACAGCTATCTCCTGTAGATTAAAAGAAGTGAAATGTAGCCTGGGGGGATGAAGGAATGGCTTGACTCTCAAAGGCAAAAAGTACAGTGCTAGAGAGAAGAAATGACCTTGTATCAGAGAAGTATATATATGTTTTTATTGTGCATTAATAAAATATGTATTGACTGGGAAGAAGTAAGTTGCTAGATTATACTGAACAAGTAAGTTACCATGCTTGAAAAAGGGATATTCTTCAGTGGAAAGTCAGTTCATAAATATCTAATCTAATATCAGAAAGATGCACAGCACTTTCATGTGCTTTCATAAACCAAATGAAATTTGGATTCAGCGGGATAGATTCAAACCTGTGTTTATAGTTTGTAGGAAAGGCATACTTCTTGAACAAATATATCTGAGAGCAAAAACAATCAACCAACCAACCATAAACAAACAAATATTCACTTGGAACAGTCCTGCATTTAGGTCAGACAAAGAGGATGATCTTTTTGCCTAACAATTCTATAAGCAGATTGCATGTTGTTTTATGGACAATGTTGCTGCCAAAAACACCAATTTCTATGCTACATTTCCAAAAGTGCTAATTGACTGAGTATGATATTCTTCCTGGGATGGAGTGCTAACTTCTGTTACTTGTACCTCAGGGAGGTTTGTCAAAAAGTCTTCTCGACACGACCACCTGCTAGTAGTCGGTTTAGAACACTCAAAGTGTCACCTACTTCCAGTCAAGTCCAGCTTGATGAGGATAAACAAAATGCATGGCATGAACAGTAAGGTATTGTCAGACTAACATTAAAACTGCAGTGTATTAGCTTTTGCATAGAAATCTTGATGTAATTTATTTTCAAACAATGGATTTGTTTCCCCAAGGAAATTGTATATCCAAAATGTCTTTCATGGATCTTTGCACAGAAGTTGAAGTCAGATTGAATGCTGTAAAAGCAACCAGCACATTTGCAATTATTTCAGACAAAAGACATTTGGAGAGCCTGCTAAAATACAACTTTTAGTCCTTTGGGATATAACTTCCTTAGAAACAAAACATTCTCTTGAAGGTAAATAGGAAGAGGCATTGATTCCGCTAACCAGAACGCTTCCAAAGTTGTTGATAATGATTTTCTAAAATCACTGTAACACTACTATGAATTAAAAATGTCCCAGTTGGAAAATTTGGTGCTGAAGTATTACAGTGGTTGGAAAACTTACTAGATTAACTTTTAGTTAAGCTATTTTATATCAAACTACTTTATATCAAAGACAAATGTAGCATTAATGTAAAGAATTTGTGCTGAACATGAAAATAATTAACACTTAAATAAAGATGTGCCATATGGTTTGGCAGAAACTGGAATATTCTGAAACATGGTGGCCTTCTGCTTGCAGCTTTAGGACTTGAAATCTACTATAGTCTGGAAGGAAAAAAAAAAGCTTAAATCTTCAAAGAATGTAGATATTGTTAAATGGGTGTATTTTATATTTTGTTTTAACTGATTGTTCAATCCAATTCAAAGTAATTATACACAAAAGTAATTATTCAAAATAAAGGAACAAGTGGATGGGCTATTGTTGATTACTTATTGCTGACCATGCTGGTAAACTTATAGTATAAATGCAAATATAAAATCTAAAAATTGTAGACACAGTTTGGTCTTCTTGGTTATAATCAAGTGTGGGAGAATCAGTAGAAACATGGAAAGGGAAAGACATGTTCCTATAAATGTTGTGAGACAGTTCCTTTCACTGGCTTCCATACTTCTGCACTTGTTTTTGGCTGACATGGTTAATTTTCTTCATAGTGGCTGGTATGTTACCATGTTTTGGGTTTAGGAGAAAAATAATGCTGATAACACACTGATATTTTAGTTGTTGCTGAGTAGTGCTTACACTGAGTCAAGGACTTTTCAGCTCTTCATGCTGCACTGTCAGTGAGAATTCTGGGGGTGCACAAGGAGCTGGGAAGGGACAGAAGGGATAGATGACCCAAAGTGGCCAAAGGGATGTCCCATACCACACGGTGTCCTGCTGAAGAATAAAACTGGTGGGGAATTCAACAGTGGTGGGGGGCAGTTGCTGCTCAGGAGCATTGGTCAGCAAGTGGTGAGCAATTGCATTGTGCATCACTTGACTTGTTTTATATGTTTTCCATTGTTATAAGCTGTGAGGAGATGCAGAAGCAAGTGATGTGAATAACATTTAATTGCTGGCAAGTAATACAGGTAACCTGTGATTGAGGACAGGATGGCATGTGAGGGCCCCCAGAATAAAAGTGATAACAGTCGTCAAAAAGCAAATAACTTTTAAAAATACAGAATTCTGTTAAACTGTTAATTTTTATTTAAAAAAAAAAAAAATAGTGCACAGCTATGCATTTGCAGGTCTTAGCTGGAGTCTGCAGAGACAGACAAAAGTGCCACCATACAAAGCAACAACAACAATAATAATAATAATAAACAACTGCTATTTCTGAACAGCCTAAAATTTGGAAGAACTGCAAGTCTTGTGAGACTGACTTGTCTCAGAAGGTATGGGCAATTCAGATAAGCAGTGAATAACCATCAAACGTTTTGCTGCTTGCTAATCTTTGGTTTCAAACTTTTTTTTTTTTTTTTTTTTTTTTTTTAGGCTTATCTGTCACAACAAAAAGAAAAAGGAGGCAAGGCACTATTATGGTCAAAATGTCATAAAACATTTAATAATAATTTAAAACATTTAATAATAAGAGGCTTTTCAGTGCTCTTTGGCATTTCTTGGTACCTGCACCCTGAGGCTAACAACTCACAATACAGAAACGTTTGGTCTATGTTAATTTAACAAAAGCAGCTATCAAGGTAAGATTTAAATTAACTTCAGGTGGAGTATTGGTCCATTTGGTTTTCTTCCTTGGTTTTGATTGATTCTAGTTTTCAGGGTCATTAAACATATTTAGTAATAGTTTTCTGAGTAGTAAACAATTTTTTTGAAATGGTCCTAAAATGAACTTTCTTCCTGACAGCTCTGCTTGAACATTCTGTAGTAAAGGAATCTGACCAAATCAACACTTTGTCAGAAAGAAGTGTTGCAAGAATTTTGTCACTTCTGTACCCTGAGGTACAAGTAACAGAACTGAACTCTTACAAAATCCAGAACAACAGTCAAGAGGCAGTTAAATCCCCATGAACCAAAACTTTAATATTTTTTTCCAAAGAATATGGTGCTATATCTAATCTTCATTAATTTTATAATTTCTGCAATTCTTTTCTGTGGTCTTCTACATTTCTAAAATTACAAGCGATTTATTTTATTTTATTCCTAGAAGATGATTAAACAAGAATATAAAGAAAATAGTGCTATATAGAATATAAATCCAATGTTATTTGTAGAAATAAGCATATTATATATCAAAAATGTGCACTGTTTTGCTAATCTCTATCACAATGACAAACTGCAGTAATACAGTTATATACTGAAAATATCAGATGAGTACAGCAAACAATGTACAAGTAGCAGCATTAATTTCTCCCTCTTGCCCTGGAAAAAAAAAAAAAAAAAAAAAAAAAAAAGAAAGAAAGAGGAAAACATGTCTAGATGTTAATTTTAAACAACAAAAGAAGAACTTTCAGAATTTTAACTCCTACACTTTTTATTCTCCATATAGTTATTTATATATTACTAACATGTCAGTCTTTCATCTTCTCTTGAGAAAAATAAATAGATCAAAATGCTTGTCTTACAGATTTTCCAAACCTTCAACATCTGCAGTCGAACCCTTCCAATTTCTCCAACATTTTTTTTTTCATTTTGGACACTGGACACTCTTCCATTATCAATAATATAATGGTAAATAAGGACTTTAAATAGCTGTTTTATTCGTTAACATGCAGCAAAAGCTGCACTTTTGTTAACATGCAGCAATTTAGCACTTTCTACTGCATTGTAAGTTGTGAATTCATGCTTTTCAGGGCTCTTTTTGGTTTTACTTCTTCCCAGTATAGTTTCTTATTGCTTAAGAAGGTTATTCAGTTTTGTTAGTTTGATAGTATGCATAATAGCTATTCAGAAAGATAAATACTTCTTGGTTGTGCCTTATTTACCAAATACTTTTTGCCCTATTTGCCAGATAACAAAGATTACTTTTCATCATCATTGTTCCACTACATTAATCTCTGCCTTTATGTATCTGCAAATATGATCACTAATCATTTCATTTCCCATTAGTAAGAAAATCACTGGTCAAAGTATTAGTTTGGCCATAGTCAAGATCCAAATTTCAGGGAACTTGTTAAATAAACATTTAGTTAAAAGTAATTTCAAAGTCTTTAGGGATATTCAGGTACTCGTGATATCCTAAAGCAAAAGTTTGCTTGAGTTATATTTTGTCTCAGTTGATTTGTTGTAGGTATTCAAATGCTGTGACAAGAGACTGCTGTTTACTTGTATGACAGTGTTAAGGATAGGGCTGACATTAAGTTAAACAAGAAGGATTGTCAAAGACAGTGCAGCTACTCACTATTGCAATTTTATTTCACAACTGGATCCCTTTAAACTTAAATAGTTACATCCATTGTGGTTTCTTTCTGCCTGTGATTCTTGCAATTGAATGTGTAGCTACTGTGTGACTTAAGTTACTTACTCCTCTCTAAAAAGTAATCAAAAGCTTTTCAGACTAAGTGGAATGCTTCAATGACATTGGTAAAAAAGGTTAACACATGCAGACTTAATGTAAAGCAGAATTAGCTGCTGTAACAGTACTTATAAAATATTTTATGAATTCAGAGTTAAGACCACTACACTAAATCACAATAAATATTAAATAGAATTGATCTATTTATTTGAGTTAATTTCCTCAGTATTTAATTCCTCTTGAACTGATTTCATGCGATTTCCAACATTTCATGAATAGGATTGTAAATGCTGCATATTTATAACCTTTTAGTTAAAATATAATGGAGCTTGAGGAAAAACATCTTCTGCATTGCAAAGACAGGCATTAGCAGTGGTAGGAGAAATAAGTATTAGGCAAATGGCTATATTCTAAGATCTGAATGATCATAATGATCCTTTAATTATTATGACAGACCTATATAATTATTCAAAAAGATTTCACCTTAACTCCATTGCCTCCAGTTTGGTTGGAGAATTACTTTTGGTTAGACACAAAATCTTCACAGAATGTGTGCAAATGGTGAACAATATACCATAGCTGTGGTATCAGTGGTTGTTTTACTCTGGTTTTGTCAGGTTACTGTTAGTTTTTGTTTGTTTGTTTGTTTGAAGTTCTTTCTTTTTTGAATCCAGTTAGTTTTACGTAATAGCATTTTATGCTTGAAAAAGATCTTTTTTGGTAGATTTATTTAATCTTACTGAAGCAACTTTTTCTCATTTTCTCTCTGTAGGTGTTTTCAGATCTCTACATTTTCCTCTGAAGGTAGAAATCTACTTACCCTAGGTCCAAGTCCTGCCAGAACCTCTTTTGCTTAAGAGTTTTATTGACCCAGAAGCACTTAAAAAGAAAAAATGTGAAAAGTACTAGTAAAAGAAAATGGTGTGTTAAAGAGCTCTTCTACATCCTCATTGCTTTTCTTACCAAAATAACTTAAGCTGCAGATAGCATTTAGACAGGTAGAGAGCTCTAAGGTCTTCCAAGCACAGGATAAATAATTGTAGCAAGGAGAGGTAGTATTGGTGTTTTTTCTTTCCATTTCATATGCCATTGTTATTGTGGGTATGTGAACAGAATGAAGTTTTGTGTATAATACAAATGAGAGGTAGGCTGTCACAGGGAAAACTGCTCAACTTGTGGTTTAGACCAGATCAGGATAGGAGCAGCTTAGTGATTTATTAGCAATGTGTTATTAACTGGTTATCAATGAGCCCTTCAACATAGCTACAATAGCATTTACAAAATGTTAATGAAGACCTACAATCTTCTAAAGTTTTTATAACTGCTTCTCAAATGTTCCAGTCATATGCACACTACTAGTATGCGAATGCTCCACCTCTTGCAGGATACGTGGGTTGCAAGTACCTATACAATTCTGGGATGTGGTTCCCCCTCTTTACATACACGTCCTGTTAGAGTTGTGGGCACCCCAGCTTTATGTGTACCTTGCTGCTCCCTACAGCCGGATAATCCACAAAATGGTGAGGAAGGTGCCACGGTCATGTGCACATACCCAGGTGTGGGTCCCTGGTGCTGCACCATGCACTGTCTCTTCTCTAGCTGGATGTGGGCTGCTCATGACACTCAATGGAAAGGATGCTCTGCCCAGCCTAGGCAGAGGTTGTGGAGTCTGTGAGGCTATTTCTGCCGAAGCCAAGCCAAGTTTAGACAACTGCTCTGTTATCCTTTTCTCACTTCAAGGTTCCTCACAACTGTTGCAAAATAAAGTTTGCAACCACAGATTGTTTAATTGCTGAGGTAGGAATGTCCATTCTCCTGACTGAGAGTAATTTCTATTGTAAACTATCTGTTGAATGTCAAGCTGTAAGTCATACCTGTCACCACTAAACTTTTACAGCAGAGACAGCTGCAGTAGCCCTGTGGGTGTTTGCCTCAGAAAATTCAGCCTGACTCTGCAAAAAGTTTAAGGGAATAATAGTAACTGGACATGTCAAAGCATGACTTCTTTCCAGAAAATGACAATGAACCAGGCTACTGGGTTTGCAACCAAGTATGGCTCCCAGAGTGTTTCTTTGTGTGTGCAGGAGGGAAAGGGAAGACAAAAGGGATCAAAAAAGTGTCAGAAAGCATTAGAAACACATGGAATTAAACAAGAAAGGAAATACTTGGTTAATCATATTGTCTGTCTGAAATTACACTTAATATCAGCTTGGGAAGCAGTCTTCCTTCTTGTTTTGTTCCTTAGTGTATTGATAAACAAGCTACAAACTCCTGCAGTTCTTCTTTACAGTAATGACCTATATGGATTTATATAGCTTTTGGGGCTCTGCAGTCCTGTAGCATTGGTAATGTAGGGCTGAGCCCATAGAGTTTCAGTAACCATCTGCCTTGTACTAAATATGTCCTGGCACCTATGTGTTCTGAAAATCGAAGGCATTCACTAAAATAGGAAGGTATAAAAATAAATTCTTTAACTTAGAAAAGAGAAAAGGAAAAGAAATCCAGACATTTATTTTCCAAAGAATGCAGTCTCAGGTCTCAGCTGTAGAATGATAAGTAGGAGGACTCAAAGGGATCCTTGGGATTCAGCTGTCTTTCAGCATAGCATCATTTGCAAGATTAGAGGTTTAATTATATGATAGATGTAAGAGTTGAAATGAAACACAAGGAGAAAAGAGAAAGACAGCTGTAGTGTAAATACAATTAATTTCCAGAAGAAAAAAGCTAACATTCTAAATGTTTCAATTGTATATTGCTTAGAATGAAGGCGTAACTCCCTGTGAGTAGCAAATATTTGTCTGAGACTGTTGTTGTAGCAGGTAATTACTGTTAAGTTTTAACTTCTTCAATCTTATGACATCTTTGATTAGCAAGCCTCTAAAACTTTCCCAATCGAGAGAACTGTTAATACTACTGACATGTTTCTTTTTCTTACTCTTTGCAGTTCTCTCAGAAGCAATCTGAAGAGATTAAAAAAAATACACATGGATGCTGGAACATGTTTGGTTTGTCACTTTTGTATCCACTTTAATAACTAGAACTTGAAAAAGGTTATTAATTTTGATGGGGCTGGCATGCCTCTTTTGTCTCTGAAACTATTCATGTTAACCTGAGAAGACAGAATGGTTTTAGCAGCTTCCTAAAAGCTGTCATAACTATTACATTCTCCAAAATTTGATAAATCAATGCCTGTTATTTTTGCAAGAAAACCATCTGCCTCTGTCTATTCTTTCTTCTGTAAATCTTGAGCTGCCATTTCTCATTTGCCTTTCATGGCTGGTATTACAAAATTGCTTATTAAAATGGTTTCAGAAATAAATTCCTATAACAAATTCTAGAGTATAATCACTAACAATATTGGCAAGGATATGGATTTTTTTTTTTTTTGTCCATCTATTTTTCCCTTCTAAAGTGCAATAAATTGTTGACCTTTTCTACTTCAAAAGACAAATTCTATTTTATTATGTACCTTGTATCTCAGTATCTTGTTGACTGTAGTACATTATGAATTTTACTGGATAACATAGTTCCTCCTATCAAGAACTGGATATACCTTACTACAGTTCATTGAAATGTCTGACTGCTTTGGAATAGAGTAAAAATCTCTTGACAGATGTCCTGACAAAGCAATAATGAAAAGGTCACTCTAGTTTTCCTGCAGCATTCATCTTGTTTCTTTAGTGGCTGTGTACCATAAACTAGATCCAATTATATCTAATTAGAAACACCAAGTTCCATAATAGAAGTTAAAAAGCCATTAAATGCTTGTATTAAAATTATCACACATTATATTTCAAAATTCTAAAACTGTTAAATGGCATCTCATCAACATTACTATTCAGATCCAGTCTAAAATCTTTTTACCTTTTCTAAAGATCAAGGTCACAGAGCTCAGCAGTTCTTGTTTTATGGGGCCTTGGGGCCATTTTGAACTATTACTACTTCGAGAATTGTTGATTATAATTGAATACTGGAATAAAAGTACATCATAGACATTCTGAGCAAGTCTTCCCTGACAACATTATCAATGTATGGAATAACAAATGCCTGATATTCAGTGACAATTATGAAAATGCTTGCTTATCATTTTTTGTCATGCTATGATAAGCCACAAATTAATAAAGACTAAGTCTAAAAATATTGCATATTTGCATATGTACACCAATGATGTTTCCTTATGTTTCCTTGAAAAGCACAGTAAAAATAATTGATGATGCTAAAGAAAATATTTGTTCTATTGATATACAATAATAATTTAGAAAAGTTTGGAAGAGGCTATTTTGAAAAGGCACAGAATTTTACAGAGGTCTTTCAGCTGAATTTGAACTTTATTAGACCCATAGGTTGTTACATTGCTCATGGCATGATCACTGTTATGGCAGCAGTAAAATAAGGTGCTTTAATTTTGTGGATTTTTCACTGCTTTGAAATGACTTATTGTGCTCCATCAGATTTTTTCTACATAAGCAATATCAACAATAAAATTTGTTACATTCCAGCTAGCTCCATATTTTACAATTTTTAATTTCAAAATTGGGTCCAAAGTCAAGCAGGAGTTATGTCACTAAGGTTGTTTCAGTAACACTCACTTCTACATGGGAAGCATATGGATTCTGATTAGTACATTTGAAGAAGTCTGGTATACAGTAAGTCTCATTTTGCCTCTGCATTTTGTTACAAGAAGAGATTAACCAAGTCACCATAGTTTTAAGCCTTAATTCCACAGTTTCAAAAACCAGATCAAAATGTAACTTCAGTAATTATTCACCTAAATGCTTAAAATTTTTATCTCTGTTTTGTCTTCTAGCAATTCATGTGTGATATACCCAAGTGGATATAACTAACAGAAGTACTTTCTAAACTCATCTGGCTTAAAGTAAAATAAATAAATAAATAAGATAATTTTTTGTTACTGAAAAAGGATTTCTCTAACAGCATAGATGTCATAGCACCAGGACTGATGAACTTGACTTTCATTAAGAATCCGTACAGAGTGGGACAGTACTATTCTTAATAAAAATGAAGCTAGTGAAAAGAAAGTAAAATAAATGCAACTTTCTAACAGTTCCTTAATACTCACTATTTTTTATTTTAAAAAGCATAATTGGTTTATTTACAAAGTGCTTTTACTTTTAGTGATGTATTTTTAAAATCATCAAGGAGTTAATTCTAAACAATTTATATTTGATATATTTACTTATAAGATACTATGAACTTTAGAACTGAATGGTTCAATGCAGGTGAGCCTTATATTCTATGTCTACGGTTTTGATCTACTCCCTTGCTTCTCTGTTTCTTGTCCTTTCTCAGATATTTTTCTCTCTCTCTTACTCTGTTCATTCTGTCTTTGATCTAAATACAGATAGTAATACTGAATTTATTTAAGTCATGTGAAATGAGCACATGTTTAACCTTAAACACATTGTATCTAGAAGTCTTCTTTGACCAAGTCAAAGATGGTAGTAACTAATCTGTAGATGCTTTGAGCTTTGAAGTGTAGTGATTTTTTTCCTGTTTGTTAGAAATTGCAAGGTACGTTTTCTGGAAAAGAAAGAAATGTCATTAAAAAACAAAACAAAACAAAAACAAAACAAAACAAAAAACACCTTTCCCCTCATACATCTTAGTTATTTTCCTTGCCTTTTCTGAAAGTCGATTTTCATCACTAATGGTTACCAAGTCTATTCTTAGGAGACAAATGTTATAAAAAGGCTGATTTTAAATAGAAAGCATAAATAAATAAAGTACAAACAATTCTATTTTTTTTTCTCTGACTTTGCAAAATAGGGACCAGATTCTTAGTAGAGAAATTGCTTAATCAAGGCTCATTTTATATAGCTGAGGGTCTAACCTCCTGCTTTAAAGCTTATCTGGCTTGGGTCCTTGAAAATCTTTCATTTCCCAAATACAGGTGTTCATTGTGCTCTACTGAGGTATAAACAATTGAAAAAACAAATCATATAGTGGTATGTAGGCCTATTACATGTCAAGATGAATTACAAGAGAGTGTGATGGCACTGAAGTGATAAAGGATTATGACTTTATATGCTGCTAGTGCTGAACCACAATTATCTTAGCCAAGAACAAGCAATTATTCAAAATAAAACATAATTTCCTGTAAATATAGACTACTCAGAATATATGGGGTGTGAGTCCTCCACTGATGTAAAACAGTTTAACTCAAAGGGTAAGTTTTCAGAATCAGTGTGACCTTTTCATTTTCCTAAGTTATCAGTCTGTTTCCACAGCATGGATATTTTATTTTCAGACATTCTAAGAATAAGTCTATAGAGACAGAAACAGTTTTAAAATCTTACTCTAAGCCAATTGTGTTGTTGTTGTTGTTGCCGTCGTCGTCGTCTCCTGGTGGCATTGCAAATTAGGAGGCAAGGATTTAACCTTGGTGCGAAGGGCCTAGTTTGTGTTCCTCTGACAGCCTGGTTTCGGGCCACCAGGGGACTTGCAGCTGGCATGGGCTGCAGGCACAAAGGGGCAGGGGGCTGCAGAGGTGGCTGGTGACAGGGTTGCCATGTACCAGTCACACTGGCCTCCAGCTCGCCCTGCTGCAGAAAGAACCAGAAGAAAAAAGCCAGTTCATGTCAAAATAACTCACTGGGGAGGTATGCAGCGCTCCCTATTTAAGGAGACTGCAGCTGTTACAGTAGGCGCTCTCCACACAGAAGGAACGACTCCCTCCTGAGGGAAATGCTGCCAGAGCGGGAACAGTCCTGAGGGAAGGGCTGCCCCAGCTACCACCATGCCAGAGTGGGAACAGTCTTGAGGGGAAGGCTGCCTCATCTGCCACCTTGCCAGAGCAGGAACAGTCCTGAAGGAAGGGCTGCCCCATCTGCCACCTTGTCAGAGTGGGGACAGTCCTGAGGGAAGGGCTGCCACAACTGCTGCCTTGCCAAAACGGTAACAGTCCTGAGGGAAAGGCTGCCCCAATGCCGCCATACCAAAGTGGGGACAGTTCTTAGGAAACACTTGTTGCAGCTGCTGAACCAGAATGGGGACATGCCTGAGGGGGCCATGGTCTGCTACCAGCAGCACACCTGAGCTGGGCAAGACCACTGAGGAACAGAGATGTAGAAACCATTAGGTTCCCACCTCAACTGCCACACCATCTGTTACCTCGTCAGAGGAATTTTCCACCAGAGCACTGGTGGCAAAAACAAGGTAATCTGAGAATGGGCAGGTGGGAGGATAAGTGTTTGTCTAATTGTGTATTATTTTTTCTCAGTACTCGAGACAGCAATAAGAGGTTTGTTTTGTTGGGCAGTGAATTAACTGAAGTAAAATTGGGATGAGACTTGATACAGGCTTGATCTAAGCATTGTTTTGCATAAACTTGCTGCTTTGACAGTCCTGGTGGACACTGAGTAGAATGAACCAAGTGCAGTAACAGCACACTAAAACCTTTCCTTGTGAACTTGCTATCAGGGTGCTGTGTATCCAGATCCCAGCCCTTTCTAGAGAAACAAGAATAAAATCCCATTACACAGCAGAAATAATACTCTAGGTGTTGCATTGTCATTAAAAGAACTAGCAATCACCTAAACTTGTGATAGGACCAGAACACCTCAGAAGAGGATGGAAAGTTCCTATAAACCTGGGGCCTGTCAGGGTGTGAGGTGTGATGTGTCCTGTCCCACAGGTGCAGCCCAGGGAGCTATTTTGCAAGTGGCTCTACAATCAATAATGCAATGAATTTAACTAAAATGACATCACCTGCAGTGCTAGCTAGCTCCAGAGGGAAAGTAGATGTAGCCTTTTCCTCTGTGTGTCTTTAGGCAGGAGAATTAGGGGTTATCACCAGAAGAAAAAAGGCAATTTAAGTGGTGGATCCAAGGTTCCGTAGAAGCATTAGGTATCTATTGAGTCAGCTGAAAATATATAGAAATAAAAAAAATAGAATTTATGCTTCAGGAGCATCAAATCAAATTGATAGATTCATGATAGAGGTACCAGAAGTGTTCCACCCCCCCCTTGTCAAATTTATGTCAGTCACTTAACTTCATCATACATGATAGCACTACTACTACTTGTTTACTTCAAGACTGCAGGTAAGACAAAATATTTTTATTTATATAAGTATCATTCCTATGGCATGTGTAATTTGATTAAATATTAATAGAGGGTTTTAATTAATACTTTGCTATCTTATGTAATTCAGAAGTTATGTTCTTTGTATTTGAATGTTGTAATCAATTAGTCATATACAGTTTTTAAAACATAAGCAAAACCTACTTTTTGCTTTTAGAACAGTTACTGGTGTGGTACTTCGAATACTAAGGTGTTCTTACTTTACTGTTCTCTAGTCTATAACTAGCTCAGTCTTCCTAACTTCTGAGAATTTTCTGTGGAGTTGCTGGATTGGAAGATAGCTAAGGTGTCTGTGTTGGTGATAGAAAAGATATACAGTAATCTTGCTTCTGCACTTGTGGTATCTTTCAGGATGTGTGTTAAGATGCTCTCTTTATGTTTTAGTACTGTTTATTAGTATTTGTACCAGTATAAATGAGCTATTAACATTATAGCTCAGTGTACAAATCCATGTGCCATCAGAACCCTTCAGTTAATAGGGCATCGTGAATCTAACATTCCCATTACACTGTTCACATTAGTGTAAGAAAAATATAATTATTCTAGTGTGTATAAAACATGCTAGAAAATAAGGTAGCTGGTTTTAAATAGGGCTTATTTAGCTACTTGTGCTCTCTACTGTTTAAGCACACTGTAAAAATATAACAAAATGTATTAAATCTGATTTTGTGAGTATATTATTTACCATTTGGGGATACATGAATGGGGATCACTTTAATGCACTGGAGGAACCTCCTGGCTGCAGATGGCTGGCTGACAAGGCCTTCCAGCAAATATCAGGGTTGTTAAAATCCCCCCAAATAATTGCGGCCTGTAATTAAGAGGCTGCTATTAGCTGTCTGTAGAAGGCCTCATCAACTTCATTATCCTGATCTGGTGGCCTGTAATAGACACCCACAACAGTATCACCTATGCCAGCCTGCCCCTTAATTCTCACTCATAGACTCAGCTTGCTCCTCATCTGCTTCTGGACAGTACTTAATACACTGTAGTTGCTCTCTCATGTGAAGAGCAACTCCACCACCCTGCCTGGTGGCCTGAGAAGGACAGAACCATCCATCCATGACCACGTGTCACTCATGTGAGCAATTCCACCATGTCTCTCTAATTGCCACCAGATCATACACCAAATTCACCACAGGGGGGGTGGGAGGCCTCCCAGTCTTCATCAATAGTAGAACGCTGCCCTACCAGTGCAAGCCCTGTTACAACCACATCCCTCTCTGTAAAGCTCTCTAAATGAGCCCTGCTAATTGCTGTCCCAGAACCCTTTTGCCCCTGTGAGATAAACCTTTCCCACATATTATCAGGCCTGGTGTCTTATAAAACCAGCCATTATCAAAGAACCCAAAGCCCTGCCTGTAGCACCAGTCTTGTAGCCAAGCATTTATGGACTGGATCCTTCTATTCTGTCCTATGTCATCACCTGAAAATGGAAGGAGGGAAGCAAAAATAGCTTGCACCCCAGACTCTTTCACCAACCTCCTTAGAAGAGGAGGAAAAGAAGGCAAGGAACAGGTCACAGGTTGTGATAAGGATAATTTAATTAAAGGAAAATTATTAAGGGAAAATGATTATTAATAATTTCAATAAAGGAGAAAAAAGAAGAAAGCACAGGCTGTGTGGAAGTGCAGAGGAAAGAAATTACTCTCTACTCCCCATTGCTCAAGCAATGCTTGACCACGTCCTTGAAGCAGGGTCTCAATGTGTTTGGGAGGAGAGATGTTTTCACGAGAGCCCTCCCCTCCCCTCTCCTTCCTTTTTCCACCTTTCATTTCTGTGTGTGACACCATATGGTATGGAACATCCCTTTGGTTGGGTTAGCTCAGCTGCCCTGGTGATATTGCTTCTTCACCTCTTGCCCACCCCTAGCCTGATGGCTCTGGGGGGTTAGAGGGAGTCCTGATGCTGTGCCAGTATCGCTCAGCAGTAGGCACAACACTGGTGTTGGGGGTTGGATCCAATGATCTCTTGAGGTCCCCTCCAACCCCTACAATTCTGTGTGATACCAATGCTGTTCTAGCTACATGTGCAGAGCACAGCACTGTATGGGCTGCTGCAGGGAAATTTAACTCTACCCCAGGCAGACCCTGAACAAAGATCCGTAGTGGATAGTAGTCTGAGGGCCTCAAAGGAGGGCACCTGGGGAAGCGAGGGAGGAGGGTTGCCCACAACACCAAACTGGGACTCGCTTCCAGCCCTCGTTGTCTTTTGGTCCCCTCCCTCTGCTCGACAGTGCCCTAGCAGGGGCTCCACCGCCCTCTGGGGGCCGCCCATGTCCGAGGTGGGCAGCACTGCCTCCCCAGGCTTTCTCTAGGCGAAGGGCCTGGGAGCAGCCACCGTTGCCCCGGCAAAGCCCGTGTTTGTCAGACTCGCTGACAGGTGCTTCTGGGTCGCACTGTTGCCCCGGGCCACCCCTGTCAAAGCAAGGGCCCGAAGCCCACCCCTGTAGTTCGTGGGCGGGCTCTATGGCTGGGCCGGCTCTGAGGCAGCCGGCCTCGGCCTCATGTTGTGTGATTAATACACGATACAAATATTTTAAAGGAAATAAACACCTAAAGAACTAAGTAGTGATGTAAAAGCTTACTCTGGAAATAATTTTGTGGCTGTGTGAAGTTAGGCGTGTATAAAACTGTCCCCACGTGCCCAAAGACAAGCTGGCACTGAAGAAGACTGGCCTGGCTGAACAAACAGAGAGCTGTGGTCAGAGTTTGGGGGGGGGGGGGGGAGGAGGGATTATGACGTTTGGAAAAGAGGGCAGGCCAGTCAGGAGGACTGTAAGGATGTTGTAAGGCTGTGCAGGGACAAAATTAGAAAGGCCAAAGCTCATCTGGAGCTCAATCTGTTTACTGCTGTTAAAGATAACAGAAAATGTTTTTATAAATACATTAACACGAAAATGAGGACTAAGGAGAATCTCCATCCACTACTGGGTGCAGGGTTAAACTTAGTGATGAGAGATGAGGAAAAGACTGAGGTGTTTAACGTCTTCTTTGTCTCAGTCATTAGTGGCAAGATCAGTTGTTATCTGAATACCCAGTACCCTGAGCTGGTGGAAGGGGATGGGGAGCATAATGTGGCCCTCAGAATCCACAAGGAAATGGTTGGCGACCTGCTACAGCACTTAGATGTACTCAACTCGATGGGGCCGGATGGGATCCACCTGAGGGTACTGAGAGAACTGGCAGAAGAGCTGGCCAAGCCACTTTCCATCATCGATCAGCAGTCCTGGCTATCAGGGGAGATCCCAGTTGACTGCCAGGTCCTGCACCTGGGGCACAACAACCCCAAGCAGCGCTACAGGCTGGGAGATGAGTGGTTAGAAAACTGCCTGGCAGAGAAGGACCTGGGGGTATTGGTTGATAGTCAGCTGAATGAGTCAGCAGTGTGCTCAGGTGGGCAAGTCCAACAGCATCCTGGCTTTATACAATAAAATTACCCTTTAGAGTTAGTATTACTGTGTCACAAACAACATTGTATGGTGGCAGATTATAGTAAAGTGAACTCTTCGGGTACCTATACACATATGAAACCTATGAAATTTTTATATTCCCAGACCTACAGTGAGTTTGAGGTGGGACTAGCCCCAGGTATTATTAACTTGTGTTAATATTCACTAAACATATAGCTTTAGTTTTGTAACTGGGTGGTAATCAATTGTTCGTGCTGTAGCTGTCACTAAGTGGTTTCTACAGAGATGCCTCTTATTAAGGGCAATAACTGTTTGAGCTTACACTACATTTATAATAATTGATACACCAATTCTATCCCATTACTGTGGGTGCATATGCCAAATGAGTAACTGATTTTATTATTATTATTTTTTTTTTTTTTTTTTTTGCAGTGGCTTAAATAAAATTCTTGACTTTGTAGGATTTGTAGTGTTGAAATCAAAGGGGTTTAGGCTTGTTATTAATAGTCTTAAAAATAACAATAATAATAATAAAGTCAGACTGAGTGTTGTATTTTTATAATGTTTTCATCCCTTAACACCTGGAAGGAGGATTACAAATAAGTCTTCTGGTCAGAAGTGATAAGTGATCCGAATAGTTTCAGATGGATCATTTGTTTTTCCCCCAACTTGATCATGTGATATAATTGACTACAGATAGAAAAGAAAAATTAAAAGTTATCTTGCACTTTGTTCTAGTGCTCTCTAATTAAAATCTATGTGGAGTGCTTATTTATATATTATCCCATTTTTCATGCTGTGACATTTCATTGTATTGTATTGAAACAGAGACGTTGGCAAAAGGAGCTCGTTGCTTCCTCAAATATTATGAGCTATATACTTCAGTTCATGGTGCCAATTGGATTTTAAATATGGTGGCTTACAATGGAATTTGTGCAAGTATGTATGATGTTCACATGAATACAGTATCATTTTTAACCATCTGCAGATTATAATGAATACTAGCATATCCACTAAGCCACTGTGTGAGGGGAAATGGGCTGTATGGAAGGGCAAATGCAGGTATGCTGCTGGTGTTGTTTTGAGATTTTTTTAATGTCTGTAGGTAATAGAATGAGATATGGAATATCATGCTAAAATGTAAACCTGCCGGTTTTGAAAAAGTTGATCAGAGTTTCTGTTATCATTTATTTGTACATCATAAATGCACCGTTGCTGGAGAGTACTGGGGAAAACAAAATGACAAGAGCAAGAGTCTTCCCTTTTTTTAGGGTTATGTCAATATGTCACTAATTGATTTATTCGGGATAATATTTGGGGGCAGGGGAAGAATGGAAGTCTGTTGGTGAGTGGGTCAAGGGGCTAGGTGGGAAAGATGAAATACAGGCAATATTAGCAGTAAGGGATACCAAGTGGGTAGAATTCTAACTCTGCTGAAAAGCCCAGAGATGTTCCTATTATTTCATTTAATCCTTTGTATTTATTTCATAAACCAAAGCTCACTGGAGTAACTTTGTAGTAATTGGAGTAATCTTCTACTGTGGGGTGAGTTGGGCTAGTCTGGTGGTTAAAAAAACAATTCTGCCAAAACATTGTCCTTTTCCAAGCAAGTGGAACAAGAAAGATAAAAGCATTTTTATGGGAGAAAACTTGATGAAACCTTAAGAGTATTATTTTTCTTCTACCATATTTTTCTGGCTATTTTATAAATTCTCATAATTGTTATCCTATGCACAATAAAAACAATTTAAAAAAAATTGCATGTCTGAGAAGACAGCCTCTGTTTTGTTTTTGTAAGAAAAACATTTCCACACTTCTAAGTATTTTCAGTTGCTAATAGTGTTTGGTGATTGTAACTATTTAGAACTCCTAAGGTTTTTCCACTTTGAAATGTGTGTTTTTGGAGAGTTTTGTGTATTCCAGCTCATCAAAGGAATTTCTCATTAACGTATGTTGTACATGAACCTTTGAAGATACAGTGCTTATTAGACTGGGGTTGTGTATACATTTCATTATTCATCCAATCACCTTTATGTTATATTAAACAGTTAGCCTTCAAAGTGATTTGCTGTACTTTCAGATTTGGGAGGCAGATTGTTTCAGAGGAGAAATTTAGGACTTTTATTCTACAAAAAATGTTGAAAAATATTTAATGCCTTACAATTGGATTCAGAACTGTAGTTGAAATACATGCTACTCAAATGCACATTTGAACCATGCCCTGGTAATGCATAAGCTGAGTTCTTTTTCCCCATGTTAAGATCAAAAGTTCAGCTTCTATTAGTATTATGAAAATAAAATTAATGATACTAAGTGCTTAACTGATAGGCATTGCATTAACTCTAATACTGTATTTACCAGGATAAAATTGCAGTGTTAACAGTAGCGAGTGTTACAAGTGTTTATCTACTGCATAGGTAGAAATGAATAATTAGCTTATTGCTAGGTTTTGTGTATTTTTCAGGTAAAACAAACTGCAGTTACAGAATACCCGCAGCTACCCTAAAATGTTATCGTTCTTTTGGCTTTGACAGCACAAAATGTTTTGTAGACTTTAGGTATCAAACCATGTAACATCTGTTTGGTAAGTTCTTCCTACTGTATCCTGCAAAGCAAAGTTCACATTAATGCCTACTGGATTAATGGCTTTGAATGGAATCAAATGAATTAAATGGATTAAAGAGCAAGACTTCTTGAAATTAACATAGGATTATTGGAAACACCTTCATTAGATGAAAAATGCTTTAACTGTGGATGTCTTATGGACTACAGCATTTATCTTTAAACATGGATTTCAGTCCTCCTGCTATATGTTTTAGAAAGGTATTGAGTTGCTTATGTACTAAAAAAATGCTGCCAAACGTCATTAACATATTTACTTAGCCAGTTATTGCATTTACTTTATGCCGTTAATCAGAAGTGAAGATTTCTATGTATTGTAGTTCTTATCCCTTTTTTTTTTAAAAAAAAAAAAAAAAAAAAAAAAAAAAACGGAACTGTTGAAACCGAACACTTAAGTTCATAGACTATTCTAAATAAATAGCAAATTGTAGGAAGAATTTTTGTGCCTTTAATAAACTGACGTCATCCATTAGTCTGTTCTTAAAATGACTGAGCCCAAATTACACTCTTACGCTGAGGTTTACTAGTGTTTCTATAAGGTGCTTTTGGCTTGTTTTTAAATGTCAACTTCTGTTAGGCATTAGATTCTATTAGACGGAGTTTATATTCCTGGTTGCCATAGAACCCCGTAATGCAGCATGTAAATGACATAAGCAAATATATAGTATATATTCTATATATATATGTATATATATATTAATCTCCGTGGATTTGAAATGACATTTCAGAAGCCCGAATGATTAATCCTCTGAAACTTGTTTCTTACAGGAATTTTTATTTAACCCTTTTTGAATACAAGAATGTACAGAGTTAGCTTGTATCTTAATATATCTGAACATAACAAAGTAGCACCAACCTTGAGGAGCAAAGCAGATAGGAGTGCTCTTACCAGTAAAAATAGTGGCTCTCTTGTTACCTTTGCTTTTATTTTGAATTATCAGACCTGGCAGTTCTGACTACTAAAGTTGTAATATTTCCAAGGAACTATTCCTTTTAAAAATAAATTAGCATAAAAAGTAAATCTAACTTTTTAAGCAAGCTTATTGAAATGACCAATTTAAAAAAGAACTTTACATAATCAGACACATTCACTTCTCAAGCCTAACATTAAATGTTCTCTGCGAATCTCATTCTATGCAGCTCATGAGAGTGTAATTAACATATTAATTTATATGCAGATAGCCATCTAAATGCCAAAGCATTTTTATTCAGCAAAATCCTTTCCACTTTTGAATCAGTATTTGGAGGGGGAGAAAAAAAGTAAGAAAACTTCACGAAGCCTAAATAAAATGCATTTCAAACTCTTATGAATAGCATTGTGACTGTTCCTGTAAGCAGATGCACTTTCAGGTGTCTGGTTTTTAGGACAAGTTCACTATAAGCAAATACAGATTTTATATCCATGTCTGTTTTAGCATGACTGTCAGTGTAAAATACGTATGATTAAACAACTTGGTTATGAATTTAGTTCAACTCTACAAAGAATACACTTCAGTAAAATATGTTGCTCTAGTCTTTTATTCAAAGATGAAAATTTTGGTGTTGAAAGAGAACTTTTTAAATGCCATGAGCTTCTGTTAAACTGTGACTAAAAGGGATGGAGAGTAAAGGTGGAAACATTGTATTGTATTTCTTTTTGTTATTCCTGTAGTCAATACTCTCCTGTGTGTTTTTTTTTTTTTCATGTTCATACAAACCCAGATGCTGAAGATGAACATACTGTCACTGGGGCTATCAAAAGACATTTGTCAAGTTACCTGATAAATTAAGTACTTTCATCTGTTCTCTTACCACTGAGAGTTCACCTAATATAGAAACCCTATGTTACCTAAATCACTGATCATTTGGGGGTTAATGGATTTCCCGGAATTAAGTAGTATTATAACTGTGGTAAGCTACAAAAGTATTATATGCTAAATTTCAAATATATTTGCTAAGCATTTTAAATATGAACAAATATAATCTGACCTCTGAATAAGCAGGGAAACAAATGTGGTGGGGGGAAGTGGTTTTATTATTTTTTCATGATGGCCAGTTGGTGTGACCGCTTCTATTTTCTGTGTAATTGTGTCTAACTGACATGATTTACGTTGGGCTAACATGATAGGGGAATGGGTCACTGCTATAAATTTGGAATAAAGAACACTCAGTCATAATGTTCTCAACATTTTCCATTTTTTATGTGGTGTCTGGTGAACTGGCTGGATTAACGTGTAATTTAATTTAGTATTCTTTTAAAATCCTTTTCAGTTTGAGAGATTACTTTTAAACACCTGTCTGTACACAATTTTGTGCCACTTCTCTATTTCTGTAATAACGATTGTTCTTGTTCTTTATGGATTAATTTTTAGAAATCCAGGTTGTTACTTATCTGTCACTCTCAGTAGGAGAATAGACTTCAGTTTGACAGGTATTGGAATATCTTTGCGTTGGATAACAGACCGTGTACTTAGGCTGCCTGAAGTTGTCCATTACAGCAGCTTCAGCACTGACATATACTTGTGTTGCATTCTTTCCCTTTATTCTTCCTCTTTTGTCTCCAGAAGCTAATCTATATAGAATATGGGGGGGGG